>NC_041383.1:631511851-631516631 GCF_002162155.2 Triticum dicoccoides
AGGAAGAAAGGAGAAGAAGAGGGGATAGGAAGAAGAGGAGAAATAAATAAGAAGAAGAAAAAATAAGAAAAAGAAGAGGAGAAGAAGAAAAGAATAGAGGAGAAGAAGAAAAAATAGAATTTTTATTTAAAAAAAACAAGCAATACAAGAAGAAGAAAAAGAATGAGAGGAAAAGGAAAAAAGAAGAGGAAGAAAGGAGAAGAAGAGGGGATAGGAAGAAGAGGAGAAATAAATAAGAAGAAGAAAAAATAAGAAAAAGAAGAGGAGAAGAAGAAAAGAATAGAGGAGAAGAAGAAAAAATAGAATTTTTTTCTATTTTTTCTTCTTCTCCTCTATTCTTTTCTTCTTCTCCTCTTTTTTCTTCTTCTTTTTTTTCTTCTTCTTCTTCCTTCTTCCTTCTTCCTCTTTTCTTCCTTTTCCTTATTTTCCTTTCTCGAGGGATAAGAAGAAAAGAAGAGGAGAATACGAAAGAAAGGAATAGAGGAGAAAGAAGAAACTTTGACACGAGGGGGGGGTACCGATACCCCCTCCCCGATAACATTATTTTCCCATGTATATGTATGTTGCGTCGTTGTCGATATAACGAGGGTGTCGAGGATCGCCGAGGGTTCGAGGGTCGGGAACTAGGGTAGAGGGTCGAGGGTCGTTAAGGGGTCAAGGGTCGAAGGTTTCAGGGTCGAGGGTTCCTATAGTGTCAAAGTATTGAAGAAATCCAATAGCTTGTGGGCGTCGATGCCCACGTCGATGCCCACGTCACTTGTGGGACATAGATGTACTGTTCAACACCGACCCCCTCCCGATAGCTTCAACACGTGGGGGGGGTCGATATTACCCCCTCCTAGCTTGAAGCGTTCTCGAGGCCACCCCCTAACCCTTGAAGCGTTGTCGAGGCCACCCCAAACCCTAGAGAAGCAGCTTCGAGGCCACTAATATGATTCCTTATTGTGATTAGCTAGCTAGTTCTACCTTTGCCACTAATATATCCATATCTGTCATGTTTGAATAATAATTGCCATGTTGTAAATATTTGTAGAAACTATGGACACCCCCCGAGATGAAGCACAAGAAGCGTTGTTGAGGGACATAATCGCAGAAGGAAGTGATGCCCTCTCGATGTTTCTCAACGACAACGATGGTTTGGAAGGAGAGGGTGAAGAAGCAGCTGGCCCTCTCCTCATTGATTTACATGGCTCCGATGACCCAATGCCGGTGCAAGAAGGAGAGGGTGAAGAAGTAGACCGTGAGGACGGCTCCGGTGATCACCAAACCGAGTCCGGCCAGGTATATATATTAGTTAAGCCTGTGCTGACTAGCTAATTGATGCATTCATTGTTTTGGTATGTACACATATTAATTAACTCTCGTCTTTGTTCTTTTTTCTAGCCCTCCGGATCGAGCACAACTTCAGTAAAGAGACGAGGCCCGAAGAAAAAGTTGAGCTCGGATGAAAAGTTTGAGATCATACAAATCGCGCGCGACGGCCAACCGATTGAACCCTACCGGACAAAGAAGGCATTTGTTGCTCAGTGTGGGGTTCTGGTTAGGGACAAGATCCCGATCAGCATCCAGCAATGGTATAAGCCTAAGAACGAAGACCCTGCGGTGTCTTATGTCAATGAGATGCAGAAAGAGAATCTTTGGACTGAGGTGAAGTCAAATTTCACCCTACCGCCGGAGGATGATCCGGAGAAGCCAGTTATAGAGCCATTAATCAAGTCTTTTGCTCTGAGGAAGATGGCAGACCTATTCAGGAATTGGAAGAAAGACCTCAATAGGTATGTCGAATAAAAATGAGACACCAGAATTCATCTCCAAATATCAGAAGATCAGAGATGACTGGCCCGCATTTGTGGCCCACAAGACATCAGAAAAGAGTAAAAAAATGTCGGCGACAAACAAGAGAAATGCTGAGAAGAAGAAGCTTCACCATCGCACGGGGTCAGGTGGCTACCTCGTAGCCCAGCCTAAGTGGGCCAAGGCTGAGAATGATCTGCTTGATAAAGGGATCGAACCAGAGACAATGAACTGGCCAGAACGTTGCCGGACTTGGTTCTTTGGGGTCGGCGGATCCTTGGACCCTATAACAGGGAAGTGCATTTGGACGGAGGAAAAATTGGACATACCAGTCAAGAAGCTTCAGCAATATATCGAAGCAGCGCAGCAAGGGACGTTCGTTCCAGACAGGGAGAAGGACGAGCTCACAATGGCCCTCGGCAATCCTGAGCACCCTGGACGGACACGAGGCACGCCAGGCTCCGTTTCATGGAAGGCTGGATTTCCGGACGCAGGGGGTTACAAAACCCACGAGAGGAGGAAGAAACTGGAGCAGAGCCAAGTGCAGTCGCTGCACGAAAGGGTAATGGGGCTAGAGGAACGAGAAGCAGATCGCAGCAAACGACCTGCCGAAGCTTCCCCCGAAGCTACCCCGCCATCTCAGCGGAAAAGCAGCGTGGCTTCCACCGAGCTGCTTCAGCCAGAGCATGCCTTGACGGCTCCTGCCAGCTATCCCGTGGATGCTATCACGGATGCTGAAAATTGCCACCTTATGGCGCAATGGAGCAATTTGAAGGTCAAGGCGGCTGTTGGCTCTGTTTATCCTACTAAACCCGACTCAACTTTTCACTGCCGGCCGATTCCAGAAGGATATGCTAAGGTGATGGTCGATGAAATAACGGAGGGATTTGAGGACCTCCGGCTTGACCACCCTACTGGTGAAGCGGAGTATCGGCTGGGTTCTGCTCTGAAGACTCCATGCCTATGGCGGAAGGATCTCATCAACCTTCCGAACTGGACGCCTCTGCCTCCTCCTCCTCCTCCGGCGAGTCAGGGCACTCCGCCTCCTCCACCGGCGAGTGACGATCAGGGCACTCGGCCCGCTCCTTCTCCGGCGCGTGGCGGCACTCCGATTCCTTCTCCGCCTGCACCGGCGCGCCCGAGCAGCCAGCCTCCTCCTTCTCTGCCTCGTCAGCAAGGGCGAAAGAGACCCGCTGCCGCTCCGGCTTCTACGGCGCGTCGCAGTCCTTCTCCTCCACCTCGTAAGCAAGGAAAGAAGACATCCGCTCCGTCTACTCTGCCGGCGTCTAGCAGTATAGCCAAAGGCGGGAGGAGATACAGATTCGGTCCTTCTCTGAAGACTCTAGAGAAGTTACCGTACGAGAGGAGCGAGGAGGAAAACGCAAAGATCGCGCAGACAGAAGTGGATGACTAGTTTCAAGGGTTGAAAGCAAAGAGACATCCACCTCCGGAGGAGAAGGTAGACCCGGTGAAAGGGAAGCGCACTCTGGCTGCCCTGACAAAACCACCCAAGTCTCCGCCGAAAGGCAACTATGAGTGCATTATTGGAAAGGCATTTGCCGAAGTGGAGAGGTCGGGAAGTACTAAAAGTGATCAAAGGATGAAATAACGACCAGCTGGGAAACAAATTGCCCAGCTCGGCGAACAAGCGAAGCAATCGTGCCCCCCGCTCAACGTGCCTGCTAGCGACATCGTCGATCCGAGGATGGTGCCCGGTTATGGCAATCCTGCAAATTACCTGCCCGACGATGTACATTATGATATCTTGGAGGTGCAGATACAAAGATACGAGTACGGGAAGCCTCTCGTCAAAGATGAAAGTTCTCTATCAATGATGATGCGAAGATTGCATGATTGGTACATGAAAACCTGCAAAGAGTCTAAGGGGAGGAATACTTTGTCTATGAGAGTTAAAAAGGAGCATGACCTCCTTGGAATTGAACTGTTGCCTATTCCATTTGAGGAGTTCTATCAGTTTTTCAATCAATTGGCCATCGATAAAGCAACAGTCACCTCCTACTGTCTGTAAGTAGTACTACTTCCATCATTAAGTCTCTCTATATAACCCAGCCCTTTCATTTGCATGTATTTATAATTATCCTTACTATATTATGCAGATTGAAGATCGCCGAATTGAAGAAAAGACAAGTGGGAGATATTGGGTTCATTAACACGTATCTCATAGATGCAAATGAGGTTCAGTATCGTGCCCAAGAAACCGAGGCCAACTTGCTACGATCGTTGGAAATAAATGAACACAAAGATATAATACTCTTTCCTTACAACTTCAACTGAGTGTTACTGTCTTGTGGCATATTCGGTTTCCTTATTAGTCCAGGTTATAGTAATGTAATATTGATGAGTTATGCATGTGTGCGCAGCTACCACTATATTCTCCTAGAGATTAAGCTTAAGAAGGGAGTAGTAACTGTCTTAGACTCCAAGCGAAAAGATCCCAAGGAGTATGCGGACATGACTGAAATGCTCGAGAAGTAAGTTAAATCGATCATTATCCACCATATCAGCAACTTTGTTCATTTCTGATATCAAGTAATTGTTTTCTTTGTATGGCAGGGCTTGGAGAAAATTCACCAAAAAAGCTCCGGGACTACCGAAGAAGCTGCAATTTAGGCACCCGAAAGTAAGTACTATATAGTAGCATATTCCAGGCATCTCCTAGTGATTCAAGCGCTAGTTTCATCAATACCATTTAGCATGCTTGCTAATTATCAGTTTGATTGACCTCTATTTCTTGTAAAGTGGTAGTGGCAGGAACAAGGGAATGATTTCTGTGGATACTACATTTGCGAGTCCATCCGCCACACGACCTGTGAGCGGGGCTACTCCGACAAACAATATGAAGTGCCTAAATAACAATATTCACAATTTTATTTTATTACCATCATTTGTGTTGAGTTTCATTCATTCATATATATATATATATATATATATATATATATATATATATATATATATATATATATAT
>NC_041383.1:631517167-631549617 GCF_002162155.2 Triticum dicoccoides
CCCTTCTTAAAATTAGATGTTTCGGATGCGGGATGAACTCCTAGCACCAGATCGCATGCGAGCAATTCAAGAGGAATTGGCGGCATTCTTTCTTGACCACGTGATCGCTGAAGACGGAGAATACTATGTGGACCACGCGTCCGTATTTTAGGAGATTATATATTTGTAAAAGATAATTATTGTATATATGTAGCCGGTAGTGTCGGATAGATATACGAGAACTTGTTTGTTTGACCAATCTCTCGGAGAAGGAGAGGTGGTCGATATCACTTCTCTCTGTATGCATATATGTTCATGACGATCTTCTGTTTGCTTACTAGCTAGCTAGCGTGTCTAGCTAGTCCTCTCTATACGTATGTATGTATGGTACGTAGCGTCGACCAAGCACGGACAAAAGAGAGGACACTTCTCTCTGTTAATTAGCTAGCTATAGCACAATATATGAAACACCTAAATTAACCACCCAAAACCCCCCAAACCCCCCCCCTTTCAAAAAAAAAAAACCACAGCCACATAAACGCTGATGCGTGGATGCCTATTGGTCCCGGTTAGTGCCACCAACCGGGACTAAAGGCCCTCCTGCCTGGGCTCAGGGGACAGGCCACGTGGAGGCCCTTCTGTCCCGGTTCTGCATTGAACCGGGACTAAAGGGGTCAGGGCATTAGTACCGACCCTTTAGTCCCGGTTCATGAACCGGGACTAAAGGCCCTCACCAACCGGGACAATAGGCCCTTTTTCTACTAGTGCAATTGAAAACATGCACTCATCACCGAGCAAAGTGAATGATCATAAATGGATATAAGAGATGATATCATTCTAGCACACATTAAAGTGCATATGATCAAACACAAGACCATCCAAGTAACTCACAGAAGACATAATCTATCAAGCAAACACGCATAAAAGTTTCAACCAAATAAGGTGCAAAGAGAGACAAAAACAACAGTCTCTCTCTCGAAGGCTATGATCTATACATATTTCTCCCCCTTTGGCAACAAGTTACCAAAAAGTTAAAAATATGCATAGTGCTATGCGTCTCTCGGGCTTGATCTTCATGAGGTGTTGTAGAGATGAATCCAAGGACGAAGGCTTCTGTCGATGTAGCTGGAGCTGGTGGAGTGGCTGCTGGAGGTGGCTCTGAAGTTGTGGCTGTTGGTGCAGATGTAGTGGCTCTAGTGTCTGGTACTAGCACTGCAACAGACCTCTGACCTCTTGGCACTCTTGTGAAAGCATCTGTAGTAGCAATGGCTTTCTTCTCCTCTACTTCCTCCTGGAGTTGCTCAACAACTGACTGAATCTCAGTTACTTTGACATCAAGATCATAGAATTTCTGCTCAATGATCCTCTCCAAACTCTCCTGATTTTTAGTCAGGGTGGCCAAGCCCTTCTCAATCCTCAAGATGGATTGGATCAGATACCCAAGCTGATCTTGTTTGCTCTTTAGAAACACCTAAGATGCCTCTTCAGCACTTGGCATCTTTGCAACCTTCTCTGCCCTTGCCTTCTCCCTCTGGTCATGTGCTTGCACTTAGCAATGATCTTTCTCATCCATGACAACAGTGTTATCCTCAAAATCTGGCTTGAGAGGTAAATGATCCTTGTCCAACAAATAAGTGCCTGTGCCCATCTTTAAGTTGAGGAGCACCTGAATATGTGGAGCATACCCACAAGACCACTTCTGATCTGCAGTTGTCCTCTGGATTGTTTCCACAATCAAACTCATCACTTTGAACTTCTGAGGAACATCAAATATGTGCAGAAAGTTGATGGCATGTCCTCTTATCATTTTTTGATCTCCTGACTTGGGCAAAAGAGTATGCCTCAGGATGGTATTGATTGTAGGCAGGCCTGATAGCAAGTGCTTCAGTGAACCAAGTTTGTGTGTCTCCAGGTCTGCATCAGGAATCTCCTTGTACATACTGGCCATAGAGTTGTGGTCTTTCTTCTTCTTGGCATACACATCCAAGTCATCCTCATGAGCTTCTGGGGCATTTATCAATCTGGCCCATTCATCAACAGTGGATTGGTACCTAGTACCCTCTAACATGCAGACAATCCTTCCATCAGGATAGAAATGAGCAGTGGAGTAGAATTGCATGATCAGCTCATCATTCCACTTAGTGAGCTTCTGGCCAACAAACTTGTGCACTTCACAAAGCCTTGAAGCTATCATAGACACCTGGGAAGTGATCTTCATTCTCTCTAATGTATGTCCAGTCAACCCATCTCATATCACATACTATTGGCTTCTTGTCAAGCAGAATAGTCTCATAGAAATCTTGTTGTTCCTTAGTGTGGAACCTGTAATCCATAGCAGTTCTCCTTGCTGATTCTCATGTCCTCTGCCACAGGATGTGTGTCATTATGGTTTGGAATCTTTGGTTTGAGCTTCGTTAGCACTTGGGCTTCAACTTCTTCTTCTTCAACTTCAAGCACTGGGGCCTTGTTCTTTTCCTCAGCAGGAATGTTTCTTGTACTCCCCTTGGGTGTAGTCTTGGTGGCTGGAGCAGCAGCTTTGGGAGCAGGTTTGGGCTTAAGAGCATCCCCTGACTTGATTGCATCTCCCATTATATTTTGTGCCCTAGGTGCTGGAGCAGCATCCTCTTCCTCTTCTTCATCAGAATCTCTCATCATAGAGGGCTTGCCAATGATCCTGGCAGTGGTCTTCTTGACCCTCTCTTTCCTCTTCTTCCCTTCTGCAATAGTCTCTTTGGGTTCAGATCCCAAAGTTTCCTGAGTGGAGGCTCTGGACTTAGACATAGGAACTCTCCTTGCTCATTCTTTCATGTTCAACCCTGGCTTTGTTGAAGCAGCTGTCGGTGTCAAAACCGGCGGATCTCGGGTAGGGGGTCCCAAACTGTGAGTCTAGGGCTAATGGTAACAGGAGGCTGGGGACACAATGTTTACCTAGGTTCGGGCCCTCTCGATGGAGGTAATACCCTACTTCCTGCTTGATTGATCTTGATGATATGAGTATTACTAGAGTTGATCTACCACGAGACTGTAGAGGCTAAACCCTAGAAGCTAGCCTGTTATTATGATTGTTCTCCTCCTACGGACTAAACCCTCTGGTTTATATAGACACCGGAGGGGGCTAGGGTTACACAGAATCGGTTACAGAGAAGGGGATCTACATATCCGAATCGCCAAGCTTGCCTTCCACACCAAGGAGAGTCCTATCCGGACATGGGACGAAGTCTACAATCTTGTATCTTCATAGTCCAATAGTCCGACCAAAGTAGATAGTCCGGCTGTATGAGTACTCCCTAATCCAGGACTCCCTCAGTAGCCCCTGAACCAGGCTTCACTAACGATGAGTCCGGCGCGCAGATTGTCTTCGGCATTGCAAGGTGGGTTCTTCTCCAAATCCAGAGTACCTGTTGTAGTAAACAGTGTCCGGCTTCCCATCAATGTTGTACTCCTCAGCTTCTGTGCTTCAATAACGGCTATCTCCACATGTCGAGCGAATACGAGAAGTCAGGGAATTTTTACATTTGCCACCCTGACCCTGTAAACCAACCATCTATTTGAAGAGACGGGGATCCTCAGATCCAAATCACACCATCTCCCTCCCAGCAAGCATTCAACAAAGCACGCCCGGAAAAAACCATTCCATCATGGCTGGCCACCGCAGCTCCTCCTCTCGCAACCTTAGTTCTAAGCCAGGCGATTGGGAAAAGTGTTCTGTCCCCCATAGCCGATTAGTAGAGTTGTAGACCCAAGGGTTTCTTCCACCTGCATACATGGTCCCCGCCCGAGCCGGACTAACCGCCTATAACGGCAGGGAGCAAGCAGAGAGCTTTCCTAACCCATCTCAGGGGGAGTAGGTATGCCTTGTCCCATATTTACTGAGGGGACTTGGGTTTCCAATCCACCCATTCCTCTGCGAGCTCCTGGAGTTCTATGGCCTCAAGTTGCATAAATTCACCCCTACCTCCGTACTGTAGATCGCAGGTTATGTTGCCCTCTGCGAGCTATTTCTGGGCTGTCAGGCTCATTTCAGGCTATGGAAGAGGATATTCTTCCTCGTCCCTCGTAATCAAGAGGGGTCTATATATCAAGTGGGCGGAGCCGAAATATGGCACGTCGCCCAGACCAGATACTTGTCCGGCACTCCAAAGAAGGCACCCTAAGACTGGCCTTCGGAGTGGTTTTATGTAGAGGACGTTCCCCTTCCGGACCCAATCCGAACGGGCCTTCCTGAGTTTACTAATGCTCCACCGAAGAAACGCGAAAGATGGCGCCCCCGGAGCCCCCAGGAGGAAGTTAACAGAGAATTCCTCTATCTGATGGGCAGGATAAAAGTACTGGCCCAATCAGGACTGACAATAATCGATGTTATGTCAATATGCATAATGCGGGGGGTGCAACCACCTCAATATTAGGGGAAACTCATGTGGCACTTCAACGGAGAAGACAATGCCACCCGCTGCGGTCGTAAAGGTTCGGACTCCGCCACCGCTCTGGCGAGAATATTGTCCAATTTGTACAAAGGAGAAGAAGAGGAGTTCCTCCACATTAAGCCACGGGATGGATTTTCCATGTACAACCCCCCAAGCTGGGTAAGTTGTCATCCTTTACTCAACTCTATTCATTCTTGCATCCCTTGTCACAATTATTTAACTTGCTATTTCATAGCAGGAACTAAAAAAGGTCGTGAAAGAGTTCAACAGCCCATCTCCGCAGCCAGAGGACCGTAACCGGGCTCTCGACCCCGGACTTGAGGAAGATCCGGACATATCTGTGGAGCTTGACGATGGGACATTTTACCAAGCAAGCTGTGACGACACCTTGGACTGCTCCCTGTATCACACATAAGTAAAGCCGGAATCCTAACTTCCGAGAAGGATTCCATCTTTATGCCATACCTTATGCACAAATATTGTGCTTTTATAGAGATGGCTATCGGGACGCCACGCCGAGCCCATGGGGGCTCATCAGCAAAGGACACCCAGGCCAGGTAGGCTTAAGAGGAAGGTGGTTAGGATTGAGACGCCGTCACAGATGTATAATTTAAAACCTGCTCCATGATTATCATCTTTGAAATGTAACAGCGTCCATTATGTCCTGGCAGAAAGAGTAGTCGCCGGACTATATCCGGAGATCCTGCCGGCCATGCCTCCACCAGCCGGATTCCAGAACTGGCCTCACGAGTGGAGGCAAATGTGGGGACAACGCCAAACTATCCTCCTACAAGGATGCAGATAGAATCTCCTCTACAAATTCCAAAGTGGAGAGTGCCATGAATCACCAATGCAGACGAGCCGTACTCCGTGATGGTATTTTTTCCGAAGAGGTGTTCAATGCCTTCAATTCAGGAGACGTGTACATCTGAGCTGCTCAAGACGGACTCGCCAGGGCCACGGACCAGTCTGTAAAGGATATACGGGTAAGAAAATTTGATAAGTACGTATATTAGTAGCCCCTGAGACTTGAAACAGTTAGCACAACTGATTTAAGGATCATTGTATGCATAGGTTCTTGTAGAGAAGAATACCCATTTATCTCACGAGCTAGAGGAATGCAAGGCCCGGCTGAGGGCCCCAATTGCCAAAATATAGGAATCCTAGAAGGCTTCATATGGTAATACTTGTCTCGATCAAAGAGAATTTAAGGATGTATACCAGTTAGTATTCGACATGCTGTACAAATCTAACAAAAGATTCTGCAGACAATCCCGGAGAGAATCCGGAGATCGTAAAAGATGATGAGCCACATGTTCGAAGACAGCTAAAGGCTGGCGAGCGTGTGCTAGCTTACACAAGTTAGGCATGAGAAGAACAATCTCGAAGATGCCAATATCCGGCTGAGCGTCGAATTAGCAGATGTTCAAGCTTAGCTTGCTGACTCTGTAAAGGAGAACAGGAGGCTTCGATGCTGCATTTATGGTAAGTGCTTAAATGAACTACAACACAGTTCGGCAAAGAAACGTGTTAACAGAGTTATGTCTGTAGGATGCTGACAGGCCGTCCTGAAGAGGAGATGCCCGGATCCGTATGCGATCTGCTGCAAGATCTCTCACAACTGCACGAACGAGCTCGGCAGGTGATGCAGGGTATTGCCCAGGCCTTGTGGCCATCCGCTTCCCCGCCAGGAGGCATGGGGGAGCTTGTGGATATGCTCAAGGGAGCACGGCGGCGCTTCCGATTATGGAAGGTATCAGCCTGCCGACAAGGTGCAAGGGAAGCCTGGGCCATGGTGATGACGTGATACGCTAAGGCTGACCCAAACCATATGGTCGAGGTCGGACCGACGGGGCCAGATGGGAAAGAGATCGCCGTAAGTCTAGTGTATGACCAAGTAGAATTAGCCACAAAGTATTCCCAACAAGATTGTAGGCTAGACAGCCTGTTGGATGGTATAGAAGAAGAATTTAGCCAGTCCAAGTGACTATGTACTTCAATGGATGTATGTAGTCCCTAGCCGGATTGTAAATCATTTGTCTTGGCGGACCTTTTCACTTCAGCCTCTGGACCCGACAGTCCGAAGTGTATCCGAATACACGCTCAGTTATGTAAAACCAGGGTATGCATGGAAACCAGGCATAGGGGTCATAAGTTCTTGAACAGACAAGTACCCGGCTAGTTATGTTATATTACATGCATAGGAATAAACATCTTCCAGAGAGAATAGTTCCGTTAAGGGTTCCTTTCCCTGTTACGCATGCATCAATGTGCATGTTCGAACTGCGAACAGAGACGCAAGATACAAAACATCTGGGGATTTATGTTGTAATAGACAAAAAACATCTTTTGTTCATCGACCGAATATTCCCTTAAGAACACTAGCTTTCGGCTTCACCCGGTCTGAGGTACACATCCGGCTGACCCGGCAGTAACAATCGCAGAGGTGCTCCCCTTATGCCCTAGCAGAATTAACGGGAACGTAGGGCATAAACACAAGAGCTAGGCAACCCAGCATGGCCAAAACTTAAGTCATATTGATGCATATAATGGTGAAGAAAAGGCACATATGGAAAGGTGACACATATGTGGTGGGCATAAGGCCATGACAATAATAATATTAAGCTTTCGTATAGGAAGCCCCTAGGTATATGGAGCACGCATAGTGCGGCCGGAGCAATCGAAGCATCTGTAAAGCGTGTAAGGCTTTATGTGTAAAAAGAAAATAGGAAAATAAAGAAAAAGGAGGACATAAAAAAGGCGGAGGTAAGGAGACGAACACTGAGTTCGGCACTAGGCGTAGAATCTTCGGAGTCTGGCCGCGTTCCATGGGTTCTGCTTGAGTCTGTTACCTGATGCGTTACGCAGACGGTACGCATCAATGATGAAGGGACCCTCCCACTTGGGCTTGAGCTTGTCCTTCTTCTTCCCCGGTAGGTGTAGAACGAGTTCGCCAATGTTGTAAGTTTTGGCCCTCACTTCTCTGCTTAGATACCTTCAAGCCTGCTGCTGATAGAGTGCGGAACAGGCTTTTGCTACGTTGCACTCCTCCTCTAGGGCATCTAGATTGTCCTGCCGATCGAGCTCGGCTTCTCCCTCTTCATACATGCGCACCGAAGGTGAGTCATGAATAATATCGTAGGGCAATACCGCCTCTTCACCGTACACCGTAAAGAATGGAGTGTATCCGGTAGTACGATTTGGCGTGGTCCGTAGCCCCCATAGTACGGAGTTGAGCTCCTTGACCCAGTGCGTATCTAATTCCTTCAAGGATCGCACTAGTCTGGGTTTGACGCAACTCATTATAAGACCATTTGCATGTTCCACCTGACCGTTTGTTTGGGGGTGATAGATAGAGGCGTAGTCGAGATTAATGCCCATATTGTCGCACCAAGTTTTCACCTCATCGGTTGTGAAATTTGAGCCATTGTCGGTGATGATGCCGTGGGGTACACCGTAACGATGCACCACCCCCGATATGAAGTCTATCACTAGTCCGGATTCGGCCGTTTTAACTGGTTTGGCTTCTACCCATTTGGTGGACTTGTCCACCATGACCAATAAGTATTTTTTCTTATGGCTTCCCCCTTTAAGGGGTCCGACCATATCAAGCCCCCAGACCGCGAAGGGCCAAGTTATGGGGATTGTTTGGAGAGCGGTACGCGGCATATGGCTCTGATTGGCAAAAAGTTGGCAACCGACGCAATGTTAGACAAGGTCCTGTGCATCTGCCCGGGCTGTCGGCCAGTAAAAACTTGTACGGAAGGCCTTGCTTACAAGTGCCCGAGCTGCGGCGTGGTGGCCGCCAAGTCTGGCATGGATTTCGGCCAAGAGTTGCCGCCCTTCCTCTTCAGATATGCATCTTTGGATCACCCCGGTGGCGCTTTTCTTATAAAGCTCTCCCTCATGGACTTTGTAGGCCTTAGAGCGCCGCACAATGCAATGTACCTCATTTTGGTCCTCGGGGAGATCTTGCCTATTTAGGTAGGCTAAGAAGGGCTCGGTCCACGGGGCGATGACAGCCATGATCTCGTGGGCTGAAGGTGTTATCTTGGTGGCAGAGCCTCCGATTATGTCAGATGATTCGGAATCAAGGGGTATATTCGGATCCGGACTGGTATTGCAGGTCTCCCCTTCCCACACCACGAATGGCTTGAACAGCCTTTCCAAGAACATATTAGGTGGGACGGGGTCACGTTTAGCGCCGATGCGGGCGAGGATATCCGCCGCTTGATTGTTTTCTCGGACCACATCGTGGAATTCGAGCCCCTCGAACCAAGCTGACATTTTGAGGACATCATTACGGTAGGCCGCCATTTTCGGATCCTTGGCATCAAAGTCTCCATTTATCTAAGATATTGCAAGATTCGAATCCCCGCGCACTTCTAGGCTTTGGATGCCCATGGAGATTGCAATCCGAAGACCGTGCAATAGAGCGTCGTATTCAGCTGCATTGTTGGAGTCTGTGTATAGTATTTGGAGTACATACTGAACCGTGTGTCCGGTGGGGGATGTCAGGACAACACCCGCTCCCAATCCGGCCAGCATCTTAGAGCCGTCGAAGTGCATGATCCAATTGGAGTATGCGTCGTACTCTTTAGGTTGTTCGGATTCTGTCCATTCGGCGACGAAGTCAGCCAAGACTTGCGACTTAATGGCTCGCCCTGGTTTATATGTTATGTCGAACGGGAGGAGCTTGATATCCCATTTAGAAATCCGGCCCGTGGCATCGCGGTTATTTATTATATCGTTGAGTGGTACTTCTGAGGCCACCGTGATTGAGCACTCTTGAAAGTAGTGTTGTAGTTTCCGGGATGCCATGAAGACTGCGTATGCTATCTTTTGATAATGTGGGTACCGTGATTTGCATGGAGTGAGGACTGTGGATATTTAGTATACCAGCTTTTGAAGCAGGAACTTGTGTCCGTCCGTTTCTCGTTCGACGACGAGCACTGCGCTTACAACCTAGTGTGTTGCATATATATATAATAGCATGGGTTCGCCAGTATTTGGCACAGTCAGGATTGGATTGTTGGACAAGAGGCCCTTTATTTCTTCCAATCCAGCTGTGGCCACATCCGTCCACTCAAAGAGTTCGGTGCAACGAAGAAGGCGATAGAGAGGTAGTGCCTTTTCTCCCAATCGGGATATAAAGCGGCTTAGGGCAGCCACGCATCCAGTTAATTTATGGATTTGCTTGAGGTCTGTTGGAATAGCCAATTGTGACGGAGCTCGAATTTTTGCCGGATTTGCTTCAATTCCTCTATTGGAGACGATGAAGCCAAGCAGCTTTCTGGCAGGTATGCCGAAAACACATTTTTCCAGATTGGTCTTGATGTCGTATGTTCGGAGATTATCGAACGTAAGTCTCAAGTCATCCATTAAAGATTCGACGTGTCTAGTTTTGATGACCATGTCGTCTACGTATGCCTCCACTCTTTTTCCGATCTGCTTTGATAGGTTGTCTGAATCATGCGTTGATAGGTTGCGCTGGCATTTTTGAGCCCAAAAGGCATGGTATTGAAACAGAAGTGGCCGTATGGTGTTTTGAATGCCGTTGCGGCTTGGTCGAACTCCGCCATCTTAATTTGATGGTATCCGGAGTATGCGTCGAGGAAACACAATGAGTCGTGTCCTGCGGTAGCGTTGATGATTTGATCAATGCGGGGGAGGGGGAAGGGATCCATGGGGCAAGCCTTATTGAGGTCCTTGAAATCGACACATAGGTGCCAGGATTTGTCCTTCTTTGGTACCATCACCAGGTTTGCTAGCCAATCCGGATGTTTTATATCTCTGATGAATCCGGCCTCGAGTAACTTAGCTAGCTCTTCTCCCATGGCTTGTTGCTTGGGTTCTGAAAAGCACCGAAGAGTCTGCTTGACCGGCTTATATCCCTTCAATATATTTAGGGTGTGTTCGGCCAGCCTGCATGGGATGCCCGGCATGTCTGAAGGATGCCAGGCGAAGATATCTGAATTCTCATGCAGGAACTTTCATAGTGCGACACTTATTGTCGGGTTCAGCTGTGTCCCAATGGAAACTGTCTTTGTAGGGTCCGTTGGGTGGACCTGGAATTTGACTATCTCGTCCACTGGTTTGAAAGGGGTGGACTTGGGTCACTTATCGAGTATCACGTTGTCTCTGTCCACTATGGCGCGCAGCATGGTTAGTTCTTCGGCTGTGAGGGCTTTAGATAATGCCTCCAGGGCCAGCGCGGCTGTTTTATTTTCGGCGCGGAGTGTGACGTCCGGATCACTAGCTAGAGTGATGATTCCATTGGGCCCGAGCATTTTCAGCTTCATGTACCCGTAATGGGGTATAGCTTAAAAGCTCGCGAATGTGTCCCACCCTAAAAGGGCGTGGTATCTACTGCTAAACGGGGCCACTTGGAATGTGATTTCGTCGGACCTGTAATTCTCCGCAGGTCGAATACCACATCTAGTGTGATTTTTGCCCTCACATCATGCCTCCCGACTAGGGATGATTCCAATGAAGGTCGTGCTGCTACGCTCAATGCGTCTCTTGTATATCTCCATCTTGTTGAGGGTCTCCTTGTAGATGAGGTTTAATCCGCTGCCGCCGTCCATGAGCACTTTAGTAAGCCGGAAGCCATCCACGATTGGACTAAGGACCAAAGCGGCTGGTGCCCGAACTGTTTGTTGTGGTTCGTCACTGGCATTGAAAGTAATAGCCGTGTCATTCCATGGATTCATTACTGCAATATGGCATACTTCGGCGAGGCTGCGGATTGCTCGCTTATGCCTATTGTTTGAGGTGAAAGTCTCGAAGACTGTAAGTACTGTATTGTTATATTCAGCGGGATGTTGCTCTGTGATATGGTTGATGAGGAGATCCTCGCCGCTCTTCGCTACCTGCCAGAGTATCCAACATGCTCTAAGGCTATGTGTTGGTATGGTATCCGGTGTGTTGTGAATTTTGCACGGCCCATTGAGCCATTCCTCCAATACGGTTCCACACCCTGTAGTGGGCCTTGGTTTTTTGGTAATTGAGTCGGGTAACTTGCAAGAGGTTACCCTTTTAGTTCGGATGAAGGGTTTAGTTAGAGCCGGAGGATCCCATAATTTTGTTTGGGTTTTCCAGGTGCTTTCCATCGCACAATACTTCTGTACTATGGCCGCCAAGTCAGCAAAGCGTACTATGTCGTGGCGACTTATGGTGTTGCGGATTCCCTTCTCTGTGCAATTTTTACAAAAGAATGAGATTGTGTCTTCCTGGCGACAGTCGTTAACCTTGTTTATTACAAGGAGGAATCTGGCCCAGAAGTGATGTACTGTCTCTTGGGGCTCTTGTCTGATGTGGGAAAGATTGCTTGAATCTGGGCGGGTGGGTAGATTTAAGTACAAAAACTGACCCGACCTAAGGCCCAGGGGCGGAGAAGCTTCCGAACATGGCCTCTCGGGCTCCAGGATGTTGCCCAATTTTTCTGGCCCGCTGCCCGATTCAAAGTTTGGGGTTTGGGTCACGTCCTTCCGCGAACGGGTGTCCGGCTCAGAGAGTTTGGAAATCCAGACATAGTTCATCCTCAAAATAGAGGGAGAGTCGATGCGTTTCTCTCCCACTACCACTATCTCATGGGTGGCCGACGGAGAGTTAATCTCCCTTTGGTCGGGTTTAAGCCCAATACGATCATAGTCCGTAGCGACACCCAGAGCGGTGATGCGATCCAAAAGCTCATTCATAGAAGAGAGCTCCATCGGATCCATCTGTTCGGCAAATTCTGAGTTGATGTGGAGGCAGTTTTTGAAGACCTGAAAAGTCATTGTCGGTGCGACAGCCGACCGGGCGGTCATGATGAAGCCGCCTAGTCGGAGAGTTTGGCCTAGGGCCAGGGCTCCCTAGAGGTGATGTTGTCCTTGACAACGAGGAGAGCCATCAAACATTACCGCGACAACACAGCGGAACTCTCAATGAAAGCACCAACGTCGGTGTCAAAACCTGCGGATCTCGGGTAGGGGGTCCCGAACTATGCATCTAAGGCTAATGGTAACAGGAGGCTGGGGACACAATGTTTACCCATGTTTGGGCCCTCTCAATGGAGGTAATACCCTACTTCCTGCTTGATTGATCTTGATGATATGAGTATTACAAGAGTTGATCTACCACGAGATCGTAGAGGCTAAACCCTAGAAGCTAGCCTGTGATTATGATTATTCTCGTCCTACGGACTAAACCCTCCGGTTTATATAGACACCGGAGGGGGCTAGGGTTACCCAGATTCTGTTACAGAGAAGGGGATCTACATATCCGAATCGCCAAGCTTGCCTTCCACGACAAGGAGAGTCCTATCGGGACACGGGACGAAGCCTTCAATCTTGTATCTTCATAGTCCAACAGTCCAGCCAAAGTAGATAGTCCGGCTGTCCGAGTACCCCCTAATCCAGGAATCCCTCAGCAGCAGTTCCATATTCTTTCTTCAGCACTTTCTTCTTTGAAGTGGCCTCATCCTCAGCCGAAACATAACGTTCATCCTCTGAATCTGTAGTTCTCTTCTTTCTTGCTCTAGTAGCTGCCTTGGGCAAGTTACTAGGTGTGCTCCTGCTGCCCTCATCATAGCTACTTGAGGGACTAGTCCCCTCACTCAACTGCTCTAGCTGTTCAGATCTATCCTGACTATCACTCTGGTCAGACATCTTGCAGGTAAGCTGTCAGCAGACCCTGTGAATAGGTTATAGATGTGGTAGAGTAGATGAGCATCACAAAGTACATGCGTTTTGCAAAACAAATGAGTCAAAAATCTTAGTTTTATTTCTCTACAGAAATGATCTCGGAGCTACCGAATTGACAAACTCGGTGATACCAAAGCAATACTTGGAACCTAAACTAGTGAACCCGGTCAGACCGAGCCATAGTTTGGTGGCACCGAGATTGCTAGGGTTTCACAGAATCCTGAACTCGGTCACACCAATTTGTAATTTTCGGTCAGACCAAAAAGCGCATGTGCAATGGCCTAAGCCGAATCGGTGAGACCGATTTCTACGATTCGGTCGTTCCAAGATGAGGTCTGTGGAGAGCTAACCCTAAAATTATTGAACCAAACTAGGACTAAGGAGGATTTAGCTGGATAGATTAATCTCATTTGTGGCAAGAATCATGGCATTGTCCTTGTGCTAGGAATCAGAGTGAAAATGACAGGACAAGGGGTCGAACACGTACCCTAGAACAGCGGGGGTTTGCTACAGCGGCAATGGCGGAGTAGAATCCGTCGATGGCGGCAGAATCCAATGGCGGGAGGTCGCCGGCGGCGAGGAGGCGATCCGAAGACCCGAGGAGGCAGAGCAAGACACGCGCGGGCTAAGGGGATTTGAAGTAATTTCCAAAATCTCACCCGTGGGTATTTTTATCTCGGCCCTATCGGTGTGACCGAGTGGAACAACTCGGTGGCACCGAGATTGAAGAATCGCAAGCGGTTGCTGCAACTCGGTGTGACCAAAGTGTTCAAATCGGTTGCACCAAGATGCAAACCTAGATCAACTTAGTGAACTCATTGTGACCGAAATGGATGTCTCGGTCAGACCAAAATGCACAAAAAGGTTTTGGAAGTTTAAGTCTATGACAAAGCGGGGACTCCGAGTGCTCCTCACACAGAGTGGTTCGAATCTGACTTGATCAAACTTTGTGATGTAGCATGAATGGAGTTTGAGACAAGAAAAGCATAAATAGCTAGAGAAGGTTCTTAGGCATTCTTGTCCATCCACTTGGCAAAAGAGAAAAAGCCAAACAAACAAAACAACAAGTGGATGTTCTTCAATGAGTAAAATATACAAATTACATGCTCACACAATAAAATGGCAAATGAAATATGTGACAAAGCATGCACAACCAATTCTAGCATCTATCAAGCAATTGTGATGACTAGGTCATCTATATATGAGTATATTGACTTAGGAGTCAAATGAGAACATTTGATCATAGGTCATACTTATCGTTTAAGCACAAGTGGGGTTACCACTTTTACATAAAGCATTGATATGTTCACACCATTAGAGTTGCTTTACCTTAATTCTTAGAGTAAAGCTCCCCCTAGATGTGATATCCCCCTAAGAGGGATGAGCTAACCTTGGGTTTTGTCGATGATGACTTCATGTAGGTGTTGAAGATGTGGATGCTCAATGTTATTGTAGATCATTTGGAGCAATCCATTGGAGTGATTTGCACTTTCAATACCTACACGGGTTAGTCCCACAAGGAACAAACAAGGATATCCATAGACATAGAGTGATGCACACACAAGATGATGTCCATGAAAGCATTAGGTTACCTTGTCCCTTTTCTTACCAACAAGAGGGTTTGTGACTCCTTGAACTAGTGCAAGATGTGGAAGTTGATTGCACTTGTCCTTGCCAAAATGATATGAGTGATGTTTGTTGACAAAGTCACCCTCAAGAACTCTCTAGTTCTTCTTCTTTGGGATCCACATCATCTTGATGGGAATCCTTGGGGTTGTAGTCATACTTGATGAAGTAGAACTTGATGTAGTCTTGGGAACCCACTTGACCAAGGCATTGGGAGCTTCTTCAAATGCATCAATCTCTTCTTGAAACTTGTCCTTGCCTTTTTGCTTGTGGTCTTGTGGTGGAAGATCATCTTGAGCTTGTGTCCCTTGGAAAGAAGTAGGATCATACTTCTCTTGTTGAGGAACAAACTTGTCTTGGGGTATTGATCTTCTTCCCACTCAACTCCATTGGCATTGAAATTTCGTTCAAAACCAACACCTTGATTCTTCCGATGCCTTCCTTGCTTGCGTACAATTTCCTCAAATTGTTTACTTCCGACAAGGCTCTTGTAAACACCTTTCTCTATAATTCCCTTCAATAAGCTATTTTCTTGCTCAATAGTAACTTGGCTAAGAGAATCATTAGTGGAATCAAGATAACTACTAGAAGCAACAATATTGGATTTAGCATGATTATTGTTACTACTATAAGAAGAATCTTTCTTACTTTTGTTGATAGATTTTACTTGAGGCATGTAAATAGATAAGAGTGAATGCTTGCCAATGTAAGAAGAACTTTTCTCTCGAAGATGATCATTGATTGCCTTTAAAAACTCATGCTCTTGCTCAAGGTTGAGCTTTTCAAAGCGTAACTTCTCATGAGTCTTTAAAAGTTCTCGATGATCTTCCAAGGTAGTTTCATGAGATAACTTAAGAGTGTTTGGTTCTTTAGTTAGATGCTCAATCTTTTCCTTATCATTGTCATTCGTTTTATCTTGTTAGCATGATAAATTGATGTTTCGTCATAGTTTTCATAACTAGAGTTGTCAACAAGTAAATCATCATCACCTAACAAGTCATCTTCATCACTATTGAAATCAACATACTCGGGATGTGATACCATTTGGCCTTTAGCCATGAAGCATCTTCCAATTCCTTCATTTGGTGAGTCAAACATGTCATAGGAGTTGGTTGACACAAGTGCTAGACCGGCAACACCTTCATCTTGAGTATATTCGGAGTCAGAGTGATGGTCAGAGTCGGAGCCAGATACCCATTCACCAACATGAGCTTGATGTCTTTGCTTTGTTTAGATCTTTGATGATTTGTCCTTCCTTTCTGAATCCTTTCTTCTCCGGGAGGTTCTTCGTTCATAACGATCATCTCTACTCCTTCTCTCTTTTGGTGGTGATTCTTCTCTTCTACTTCTTCTTTTAGGTGAGTCTTATCTCCTTTTGTAAGGAGTCTTACACTCATTGGAGTAGTGTCCAGTTCTTCCACAATTGTAGCAATTTTGTTCATGACTCGAAGATCTTTTGTCATTGTAGGACCTTGACTTGGAACTTCTTTCCTTGCTTCTACTCTTGTAGAACTTGTTGAAGTTTTTCACCATTAGGCTCAATTCCTCATTGAAGGTTTGTTTCTCACTTGATGGTGTAGGAGCATCACATGAGGCTTTGTAAGCACCACTTGACTTGTTGTGAAGCTCTTCCTTATCCTTGAGTGACATCACATGAGCACAATTCTTCCAATGACTTCCGTTGGCTTGAGATCTTTGTAGTTGGGCATCATTTGGATCAATGTGCACATGGTATCATATTTTCCATCCAAGGCTCTTAGGATCTTCTTGATGATGAATTTATTAGTCATCTCTTCACTTCCTAAGCCGGTAATCTCATTTGTGATGAGAGCAAGCCTAGAGTACATTTCAGCGACACCTTCACCATCCTTCATTTTGAACTTGTCAAGTTGACTTTGAAGCACATCCAATTTGGATTCCTTGACGGAGTCGGTACCTTTGTGCATATCAATCAAAGTATCCCAAATTTCCTTTGCATTCTCAAGGCGGCTGATTTTGTTGAATTCTTCGGGGCACAATCCGTTGAAGAGGATATCACAAGCTTGAGCGTTGTATTGCAGCATCTTCAACTCTTCCATGGTAGCTTCACGGTTCGGTTCTCTCCCATTAAAAAAATTCACCTTGCAAGCCAATACACACAATAGCCCAAACGGCGGGGTTGTGTCCAAGAATATGCATTTTCATCTTATGCGTCCAACTAGCAAAATTAGTACCATCAAAGTAAGGACCTCTACGGTGGTAGTTTCCCTCGCTAGATGCTATACTCTCCTAGGTTGTGAAACCAAGGCTATGATCAGTAAAAGCTATGGAAATCAAGGCAAATGGAGACCAAAGCTCTAATACCAATTGTAGGATCGAAAGTATGTCTAGAGGGGGGGGTGATTAGACTACTTGACTAAATAAAAGCTTATCCTTTTCCCAATTTTAGTTCTTGGCAGTTTTTAGCAACTTAGCACAAGTCAAGCAATCACAATACAATTCAAACAAGCATGCAATGAGTATATGAGTAGCGGAAAGTAAAGCATGCAACTTGCAAGAATATAAAGGGATGGGATTGGAGTATGCAAATGCAATTGGAGACACGGATGATTTTGGCTTGGTTCCGATAGGTGGTGCTATTGTACATCCACATTGATGGAGACTTCAACCCACGAAGGGTAACAGCTGCGCGAGTCCACGGAGGGCTCCACCCACGAAGGGTCCACGGAGAAGCAACCTTGTCTATCCCACCATGGCCATCGCCCGTGAAGGACTTGCCTCACTAGGGTAGATCTTCATGAAGTAGGCGATCTCCTTGCCCTTACATACTCCTTGGTTCAACTCCACAATCTTGTCGGAGGCTCCCAAGTGACACCTAACCAATCTAGGAGACACCACTCTCCAAAAGGTAATAGATGGTGTGTTGATGACGAACTCCTTGTTCTTGTGCTTCAAATGATAGTCTCCCCAACACTCAACTCTCTCTCATAGGATTGGGCTTGGTGGAAAGATGATTTGAGTGGAAAGCAACTTGGGGAAGGCTAGAGATTAAGATTCATATGGTAGGAATGGAATATTTTGGTCTCAACACATGAGTAGGTGGCTCTCTCTCAGAAAATGAGTAGTGGAAGTGTAGGCACGTTCTGATGGCTTCCCTCATGAATGAGGTGGGGGTGGAGGGGTATATATAGCCTCCACACTAAATCTAACTGTTACACACATTTCACCAAACTCGGTGCGGCCGAATCAGAAAACTCGGTCGAACCGACTTAGTTCATAATGTGACCGTTAGGCATTTCGGTGGGACCGACATGTCAACTCGGTGTGACCGATATCATTATGGTTAGGGAATAACATAATCTCGGTTTGACGGATTACACAAACTCGGTGGGACCGACTTTGGTAATAAGCTAATCTAGAGAGTTGGTCAGGCAAACTCGGTGGGACCGATTCTCTCGTCTCGATGGGACCGAAGTGTTACGAAAAGGAAACAGAGAGTTTGCACTGCATACTCGATGGGACCGATTGCTCATCTTGGTTTGACCGAAATGTTACGAAGGGAAATAGAGAGTTTGCAATCCAATCTCGATGAGACCGAGATCCCTATTGGTTGGATCGAAGTGACTAGGGTTTCTGGCAGTGGCTATGTCTAATAAACTCGGTGGCGCCGGATGGATCAAATCGGTGGGGCCGAGTTTGAGTTTTGGTTTGGGACATATGTGGATATGAGAAAGTGGTTGAGGGCTTTGGACACTACTAGGGAAAAGGCAAGCAGCAGCGCGGGTTCTAGGCCTATCAGTAGCGCGTGTAAGCGCGCTACTAATAGGGCACTACAGCTAAAGCTTAGCAGTAGCGCCTACTGGCACACGCTACTGCTATATGTACTTAGTAGTAGCGCTCTCCAAGCCACTCGCTACTGCTAACTACTAGTAGCTCTTTCCCAAACAACCGCTACTACTATTATTCCATATTCCATTTCTTTTGAAGTTTAGTTTGTATTCATACACCTGTGTACAATAGCAATTTAGAGATTGTTTTTACATTATAATGAGGTATTAAATGACTAGGTGAAAGAACCTTGGATTAGTTTCAAGTGCATGGATCCAAAGTAACCAATGGTCACTTTGGATCATTCCATTTGAAGCTAATCCGTGGTTCTTTGACCCAAGGACATAATAACTTATTGTCATCATCATCATCATCATCATCATATCATTAACAACTTATCGTCATAATATACCATTGTCATATAACTCCTTATAATCATCATTTTCGTCCATGATGAGATATCATATAACAACTTCGTCACTAGTTATAACTAGTAGAGTGCCCGTGCGTTGCGATGGGCTCTTGAAATAGTTTGCAAGAGTTACATGTTAAATTTCATATGTACAAACAATATAACACAAACATAATTATTGAATAATCATAAGACATGTCAATTTTCCAGCTTGGCATAGAAAGTGAGTCTAAAATTTCAAGCCTTGCAATATCATTGTCCTTGTTGATTCAAATTAGGAAGATCTAACCCTAGCCGCCTGTTGCACCGCTGCCGCCTCTCCTTCATCGCGCCACGGCGCCCCACCGCCGGAAGCCACGATCGCATCTCCGTCAACCCTCCCCCTTCCCGTACAACCTACGCCCTAAACCAGGTAGGATCCTAGCTCCTACCATATACAATTTATAGTAAATTTAGCATGAAGCGTACCTCAATTACAGGGAAAAAGGAACATTACTTCCGAGAGTACATGAATTAGTAACACACAAATTTGGTTGTCTGGTAAAACATGTATTCAACCAGTTGGAACCGGGACCAAGACGATTACAGACTACATACTACAAACGACACTTATCACCCACCAAGTCTTGAAAACTTTCGATATATGTAGTGTGAACTTTAAGGGGTCTAGTCCTCAGTGCACTACTCGCTCCCATGCTAATCTAATAAAAAAGAAATCAGAAAAAGATGCAGGTTTGGCCCCCTATCTTGAAGCTACTACTGTGCTCTATAGGAACATAGTCTGAAAGAAGAAATAAAAAGCAGCGACATTGCAGTCGAGGGAGGTTCATGTGCAGTGGCGGAGCTTGGGCTAAATCTTTGGAGGGGTAATGGGCTAAGGAGGGGCAAAACTATGAGGTTTAGCCTGTTTTTACTAACATATAGCACAGAAACTAACATGTATTAAATGATTTTTTTGTTGGGCTGGGGGGGCACCGCCCAGGTTGGCCCCCATGAAGCTCCGCCACTGTTCATGTGTACGTACCAGATGTACTCGACGACGACCCCGTTGGTCTCAACGGCGAGGGCCAGATCGTTGAACCTGAATGCTCCTCCAGGCACCAAACACCCTTGCTCCCTTAGAGCCGATTCTGCATTCTCATTGAAATCTTAATACAACAGCAGAAACTGCTGCTTTTAGTCAGAAATAAATGCAATTCAAAACATGCTGTGTTAGGTTGTTAGAAATTGATCAACCAATATAGATTGCCATGATGATGTTGTTGTAGTTGAGAGCCACCAACTCCTCACGGACCCAGGACATCTGATCGGATGCCTTGCCATTCCGCCACCCACCACTGCCTATATCTAATGAAAAATACATTAATTGATACTGAACCAAAATGGACAGGAATATTTTACCAACATTCACGTGAATGCTGGCATGTTTGATAATTGAATATGTTATACAGGGATATTAAATACAACCAAAAAAATTAGTCATGTTAATAGAATTTAGTACATAAGTTAGAGCATGGAACATGAGATTTAGTTACACTCATATGTGGTGAGGTTGTGGCCTTTTATTCCATTAAAAGGCTGTCGTGTACTTCCTCCGTCCGGAATTAGTTGGCGCTCAAACGGATGTATCTAGCATTGAAATACATCTAGATACATCCATTTGAGCGTCAACTAATTCCAGATGAAGGGAGTAGGACTAAAGATGAAACTTTAGTTATACAAGTAGAATCTTCGTTTTCATCTCACTTTGAAGGAATAACAAATTGACATTGCACATGGAAAAGGAAACCAAACCAAGAAAAGCATGCAAAATTTTTTATTGCAAAAAAGGTGTAAGATAGGGGTACCTGTCATTACTTGCATGCACTTCATTGTATCTATCTCAACTGAATATAATCTGGCATCTGAGAAGATGAAACATGCAATTGTAGGAGTTAATGGCACATGTTCAGTGAGCAAAATAAAGGGAAGCAAGTCATGGCCACATGTGTATCAGCAAAGCAAAACTGAACGTTCTATGCACCACTCCCAGCAGCACTGCCGCAAAAACACATATGTGAAAATCATTAAGAGGACTGGAAGATATACTAAAACAAGTACAAAAAGGAAATCATGTACACATGGTTTAGGAACAGGTGGACCTCCTAATAATAGTACTTTGGATTTGGTCAAGAAAAAGCATAATAGATCCCTAGTTCGCTACATCCTGAGGAGGAGCATTTACAATATTATATGTTGAGGATCTCTACCACCTTACCAACTTTGCGTCGCAATTTTTAGAAAACTTGCACTTCTCAAGATAAAGCAAAACAATTTGACAACTTACATGTTTCATCAATTTTTCTCGTGTGCCCTTAGGAAAAAGAAATATGCAAAGAGAGAAACAAAACCATCACATTTCTTATTTGCAGCCTCCTCATGGAGTCCTAGCCGCACCTCGCCGTTGTCATCCACCAGCGACGGAGGGCTGATGTGAATGGAAAGATCAGGAGCAATTGGTGATGGATCAACGGAAAGGCTGTGTCACTCTTTCCCATCCACCATACAACAAGAATACATATCAGGTAAAATTCACCGCACTCAAAATCGCATTTTCACCAAGCAAATATTCTTCATGTCCATCTACGAGAGTATGATTGTAGTGTAAAAAGTAGAAACATGTCACCATCTATCAAAACAAATACGTGGTACCCATTGACTACTATTAAGCAAAAAGTTGAGAACTGTCTTAGTCTCATGCCTGAAGCTACAAAACCATGTGGCTTACTACAATATGTGTGCACCTTTGTGGCAAAGAAAACCTGCAATTACTAATAACCATGGTAGAAACTGATCGCACCGTCCCATAGTCCCTTATAATATTTCTCAAAATAAGACCCCTATAATAGTCCCAGACTCTCTTTTTTAATACAGGGCCAATATGATACTAGTGAAAAGAATTCACTCTCTTGCCTCATATCCCCATAGATTCTTTGAATTTTGTGGAAGCTTATCATGAAATTCCACTCCATTATGATCTCTCTCACCATTTCTCTTCTATGGCAAGCATTTTCATCAATTGTTTAATCCCTACATCATTTGTGCCAACCTTACAAAATTAAGCTATTATGCAGCCCAATATATGTAAAAGGAAAGAAAAGGAAGTGAAAGATAAATAGCTAATTATCTACACCCTAATATATTTCAAGCAACCATTAATGAATATGCTATATCAATTGTTGCTTTATGCTACCATTGCAAAGGAAATACCTACAATTTGTTCCATTGAAATGTTATAATTCACTCC
This sequence comes from Triticum dicoccoides, assembly GCF_002162155.2. Classification (NCBI taxonomy): domain Eukaryota; kingdom Viridiplantae; phylum Streptophyta; class Magnoliopsida; order Poales; family Poaceae; genus Triticum; species Triticum dicoccoides. The sequence goes on from NC_041383.1 coordinate 631,539,389, forward strand.
ACTAGCATGTGACATCAAAATTTCTGAGAAAATTGCAAGCTAGTTTCAGCATGCCTATGTGCAGTATGTACTACAGCTGCCTGCTACTATCAGAGTATCATGCATCCATCCACCCCAAAAAAGGAGTAAACGCGGTAACTGATATTGAATGCGGATGAAGTGATCACCTTGAAGATGTGTGGCTTGAGGTGCTTGGAGCAGATCCATCACGCGTGTGCCCCTCTACTCCTACGGCTTCATTAAGATGAAGAGGCTTGAGAGAAGGAGCGATAGAGGTCGTCCCCTCTCTCTCCACTGGCAGACCCAAACCATCAGCTAGAACGCGTCTAGGGTGCGGGGAGGCCATGCCATCACGGATCAATAGCGTAAACGCAGGCCCTCACAAGTTGTAAGCGCCCCTAACCACCACGTCGGCATGGTTGAGAAGAGATGGATCTGGGCGGTGGTTTCCGGTGATGAGCGAAATAGAAGTTGCTTGTACCCATAGTAGCTGTGTCGGCAACGGCCATCACAATGAAATATAATCAACGTGTGTCGTCCTAAGTTCCTGAAAGTTTTCACCTGGATTTTCCTGGACCAATGAAGCAAAAACATGCACAATTTCTCAAACAAGGATAGATGAAGTGTGTGAATCAGATGCAGTATTAATACAACAAAAAATAGCACTGTCATCAAAGGATTAACTTACAATCGAAAGAAGAAGCAACAACATGATCTTGCTTGTCTCTATCGGATCTGGACCAGATACCTGCACCATAAAAATACTAAGAAAATGAAGGCATAAGAAGATTACCCAGCAATAGAAAATAGGGAGAGAGGCAAATGAAGATTTATATCTCTTTTTTGATTTAGTGTTGTTAAGAAAATGAAGATTGATCAAACAATTTGTATAATGCTGGGAGGCATCACCAACTTTTAGAACTACAGAAATTAAAAATAGACATTAGCTAGACATTCAAGTCCTTGGCATTTAAGTTGTGTCGACATAAACATCAAGGGAAAATAGGGAGAACAGAATGCCACTGTCGGTGTCAAAACCGATGGATCTCGGGTAGGGGGTACCGAACTGTGCGTCTAAGGCTAATGGTAACAGGAGGCTGGGGACATGATGTTTACCCAGGTTCGGGCCTTCTCGATGGAGGTAATACCCTACTTCCTGCTTGATTGATCTTGATGATATGAGTAATACAAGAGTTGATCTACCATGAGATTGTAGAGGCTAAACCCTAGAAGCTAGCCTATGATTATGATTGTTCTCCTCCTATGGACTAAACCCTCCGGTTTATATATACACCGGAGGGGGCCAGGGTTACACAGAGTCGGTTACACAGAAGGAGATCTAACATCTGAATTGCCAAGCTTGCCTTCCATGCAAAGGAGAGTCCCATCCGGCCATGGGACGAAGTCTTCAATCTTGTATCTTCATAGACCAACAGTTCGGCCAAAGTATATAGTCCGGCTGTCCTGATACCCCCTAATCCAGGAATCCCTCAGTAGCCCCTGAACCAGGCTTCAATGACAATGAGTCTGGCGTGCAGATTGTCTTCGGCATTATAAGGCGGGTTCTTCTCCAAATCTAGAGTACCTGTTGTAGTGAACAGTGTCCGTCTTCCCATCTATGTTGTACCCCTCGGCTTCCGTGCTTCAGTAATGGCTATCTCCATGTGTCGAGTGAATACGAGGAGCCAGGACATTTTTACATTTGCCACCCTGACCCTGTAAGCGAACCATCTATTTGAAGAGACGGGATCCTCAGATCCAAATTCACCTTGTCTCCCAAGCAAGCATTCAACGGAGCGCATCCGGAAAAACCATTTCATCATGGCCGGTCGCCGTAGCTCCTCTTCTCGCTCCCTTAGCTCTAAGCCAGGTGATTGGAAAAGTGGTCTATCCCCCACAGCCGTTTAGTAGAGTTGCAGACCCAACGGTTCCTTCCACCTGCATACATGGTCCTCGTCCGAGCCGTACTAGCCACCTATGATGGCGGAGAGCAAGCGGAGAGCTTTCCTAACCCATCTTGGGGGAGCGAGTATGCCTTGTGTCATATTTGCTGAGAGGACTCGGGTTTCCAATCCACCCTTTCTTCCGTGGGCTCCTGGAGTTCTATGGCCTCCAGCTACGTAACTTCACCCCCGCCTCCGTACTGCACATCGCAGGTTACGTTGCCCTCTGCCAACTATTTTTGCGCTTAGAGGCTCATTTCGAGTTATGGAAGAGGCAATTCTCCCTCGTCCCACGTAATCAGGAGGGATCTATATATCAAGTGGGCGGAGCTGAAATATGGCGCGTCGCCCAGGCCGGATACTTATCCAGCACTCCAAAGAAGGCATCCAAAGACTGGCCCTCGGAGCGGTTTTGTGTGGATGACGTTCCCCTTCTGGACCCAATCCGGACGGGCCTTCCTGAGTTTAGTAATGCTCCGCTGAAGAAACGCCAAAGTTGGCACCCTCGGAGCCCCCAGGAGGAAGATGACAGAGAGGTCCACTTTCTGATGGGCAGGATAAAAACATTGGGCCAATCAGGACTGACAAAAATCGAAGTTATGTCAATATGCATAACACGGGGGGTGCAGCCACTTCAATACCGGGGGAAACCCATGTGGCACTTCAATGGGGAAGACGATGCTACCCACTGCGGCCGTAAAGGTACGGACTCCACCACCGCTCTGGCGAGGATACTGTCTGATTTATATAAAGGAGAAGAAGAGGAGTTCCTCCGCATTAAGCAGCGGGATGGATTTTCCATGTACAACCCCCCAAGCTGGGTAAGTCGCTACTCTTTTCTCAACTCCATCCATTCTTGCATCCTTTGTCACAATCATTTACCTTGCTATTTCAAAGCAGGAACTAAGGAAGGCTGTGAAAGAGATCAACAACCCCTCTCTGCAGCTAGAGGATCCTGGCCGGGCTCTCAATCCCGGACTTGAAGAAGACCCGGATATATCTGTGGAGCTTGTCGATGGGACATTTTATCAGGTAAGCTATGACGGCACCCTAGTGGCCATCATCACCGATTATCCCGGACTGCTCCCCGTATCACATGTAAGCGAAGCTGAAGCCCTAACCTCCAGAAAGGATTCCCTCTTTATGCCATACCTTATGCACATATATCGTACTTTTATAGAGACGGCCACTGGGATGTGGCACCGAGCCCCTAGGGGCTCATTAGCAAAGGGCAACCAGGCCAGGTAGGCTTAAGAGGAAGGTGGTAAGGATTGAAACGCCATCACAGAGGTATAATTTAAAACCTGCTCTGTGATTATTATCTTTGAAATGTAACAGCGTCCATCATGTTCTGGCAGAAAGAGTAGTCGCCGGGCTATATCCAGAGACCCTGCCGGCCACGCCTCCAGCAGCCGGATTCCAGAACCGGCCTCACGAGTGGAGGCTAATGTGGGGACGACGCCGAATTCTCCTCCGACAGAGGATGCGGATAGGCTCTCCGCCACAAATTCCAAAGTAGAGACCGCCATGAATCACCGGCGCAGATGGGCCGTACTCCACGATGGTGTTTTTTTTTGAAGAGGCGTTCAATGCCTTCAATTTGGGAGACGCATACATCTGAGCTGCTAAAGATGGACTCGCCCGAGCAACGGACCAGTATGCAAAGGATATTCGGGTAAGAAAATTTAATAAGCATATGTATCAGTAGCCCCTCAGACTTGAAACAGTTGGAACAACTGATTTAAGGATCATTGTATGCACAAGTTCTTATAGATAAGAATACCCATTTATCTCAAGAGCTAGAGGAATGCAAGACCCAGCTCCGGGCCGCAGTTGCCAAACTAGAGGAATCCCAGAAGGCCTCATCTGGTAATACTTGTCTCAATAGAGAAAATTTAAGGACATATACCATTTAGTATTCGGCATGCTTTATAAGTCTAACAGAAGATTGTGCAGACGATCCTAGAAAGAATCCGAAGAGCGTAAAAGATAATGAGCCACATATTCGAAGTCAGCTAAAGGCTGGCGAGCGTGTGCTTACACAGGTTATTCTAGAGAAAAACAATCTCCACGATGCCAATATCCGGCTGAGCGTCGAATTAGCAGATGTCTGAGCTCAACTTGTGGACTCCGTGAAGGAGAACAGGAGGCTTCGACGTGGCATTTATGGTAAGTGCTTAAACGAACTGTAGTAGAGTTCGGCGGGGAAGCGTATTAACAAAGTTACGTCTGTAGGTATGCTGACGGGCCGTCCTGAAGAGAGATGCGTGGATCCACAGGCGATTTGCTGCGAGATCTCTCACAACTACACAGACGAGCTCGGCAGGTGATGTAGGGTATTGCCCAGGCCTTGTGGCCATCCGCTTCACTGCCAGGAGGCATGGGGAGCTTGTGGATATGCTCAAAGGAGCCCGGCGGCGCTTCCGATTATGGAGGATATCGGCCTGCCGACAAGGTGCAAGGGAAGCCTGGGCCATGGTGAAGACGCGATACGCCACGGCTGACCCAAACCACATGGCCGAAGTCGGACCGGTGGGGCCAAATGGCAAAGTGATTCGCGTAAGTCTGGTGTATGACCAAGTAACATTAGCCGCAAAGTATTCCCAACAGGATTGTAGGCTAGATAGCCTGTTGGATGGTATAGAAGAAGAATTTAGCCAGTCCAAGTGACTATGTACTACAATGGACGTATGTAGTCCCTTGCCGGATTGTTAAACATTTGTCATGACGGACCTTTAAGCTTCAGCCTCCGGACCCGACAATCCGGAGTGTATCCGAGTACCTGCTCAGTTACGTAAAACCGGGATACGCGTGGAAACCATGCTAGGGGTCATAAGTGCTTGAACAGACAAGTACCCAACTAGTTATGTTATATTACATGGATACTAAGAAACATCTTCCAGAGAGAATAGTTCCGTTAGCGGTTCATTTCCCCGGGTACGCGTGCATCGATGTGCATGTCCGAACTGCGAACAGAGACGCAGGATACAAAACATCTGGGGATTTATGTTGTAATAATCAAAAGGCATCTTTTGTTCACCGACCGAATATTCTCTTAAGAATGCTAGCTTTCATCTTCACCCAGTCTGAGGTACACATCCGGCTGAACCGGCAGTGACAATCGCAGAGGTGCTCCCCTTATGCCCTAGCCGAATTAACGGGAACGTAGGGCATAAACACAGGAGCCAGGCAACCGAACATGGCCAAAACTTAAGTCATATCGATGCATATAATGGTGAAGAAAAGGCACATATGGAAAGGGGACGCATATGTGGTGGGCATGAAGCCATGAAAATAATTATATTAAGCTTCCGTATAGGAATCCCCCAGGTATATTGAGCACGCATAGTGCAGCCGGAGCGATCAAAGCATCCGTAAAGCTTGTAAGGCTTTGAATATAAAAGGAAAAGTGGAAGAGAAAGAAAGGAGGAGGACATAATTGAAAAGGCGGAGGTAAGGAGACGAACACTGAGTTCGGCACTAGGCGTAGAATCTTCGGCGTGTGGCCGCGTTCCATGGGTTCGGCTCGAGTCTGTTATCTGATGCATTACGCAGACGGTATGCTCCTCCGGTGAGGACTTTATCAATGATGAAGGGACCCTCCCACTTGGGTTTGAGCTTGTCCTTCTTCTTCTCTGGTAGGCATAGAACGAGTTCGCAAATGTTATAAGTTTTGGCCCGTACTTCTCTGCTTTGGTACCTTCGAGCCCGCTGCTGATAGAATGCGGAACGGGCTTTTGCGACATCATGCTCCTCCTCCAAGGCATCCAAGTTGTCCTGCCGATCTAGCTTGGCTTCTTTCTCTTCGTACATGCGCACGCGAGGTGAGTCATGAATTATATCGCAGGGTAGTACTGCCTCTGCGCCGTACACCATAAAAAATGGTGTGTATCAGGTGGTGCGATTTGGCGTGGTCCGCAGCCCCTAGAGTACGAAGTTGAGCTCCTCAACCCAGTGCGTGTCTGATTCCTTCAAGGATCGTACTAGTCTGGGTTTGATGCTGCTCATAATAAGACCATTTGCCCGTTCGACTTGTCCATTTGTTTGGGGGTGATAGACAGAGGCGTAATCTAGCTTTATGCCCATTTTGCCGCACCAGGTTTTCACCTCATCGGCTGTGAAATTTGAGCCATTGTCAGTGATGATGCTGTGGGGGCACCATAGCGGTGCATGACCCCTGATATGAAGTCTATCACTGGTCTGGATTCTGCCGTTTTGATTGGTTTGGCTTCGATCCATTTGGTAAATTTATCCACCATGACCAATAAGTATTTTTTCTTATGGCTTCCCCCTTTAAGAGGCCCGACCATATCAAGCCCCCAGACCACGAAGGACCAAGTTATGGGGATTGTTTGGAGAGCGGTATGGGGCATATGGCTCTGATTGGCAAAGAGTTGGCAACCGACGCAATGTTGGACAAAGCCCTCTGCATCTGCCCGGGCTGTCGGCCAGTAAAATCTGTATGAAAGGCCTTGCTTACAAGTGCCCGAGTTGCAGCGTGGTGCCCACCGAGTCCGGAATGGATTTCATCCAAGAGCTGCCGCCCTTCCTCTTCGGAGATGCATCTTTGGAGAACTCCGGTGGTGCTTTTCTTATAAATCTCTCCCTCATGGACTTTGTGGGCCTTGGAACGCCGCACAATACAACATGCCTCATTTTGGTCCTCGGGGAGCTCTTTCCTATTTAGGTAGGCTAAGAAGGGCTCGGTCCACGGGGCGATGACCGCCAAGATTTCGTGGGCCGAAGTTATTATTTCGATGGCAGAACCTCCGATTACATCAGATGGTTCGGAATCTGGGTTTATATTCGGATCCGGACTGGTATTGTTAGTCTCCCCTTCCCATACCACGGGTGGCTTGAACAACCTTTCCAAGAAGATATTAGGTGGGACGGGGTTGCATTTAGCGCCGATGCGGGCGAGCATATCCGCCGCTTGATTATTTTCTCGGACCACATGGTGGAATTCGAGCCCCTCGAACTGAGCTAACATTTTGAGGATGGCATTACGGTATGCCGCCATTTTCGGATCCTTGGCATCAAAGTCTCCATTTATCTAAGATATTGCGAGGTTCGAATCCCCGTGCACTTCTAGGCGTTGGATGCCCATGGAGACTGCCATCCGAAGACCATGCAATAGAGCCTCATATTTGGCTGTATTGTTGGAGTCTGTGTATAATATTTGAAGTACATATTGGACTGTGTCTCCGGTGGGGGATTTCAAGACAACACCCGCTCCCAATCCGGCCAACATTTTAGAGTCGTCAAAGTGCATGATCCAATTGGAGTATGCGCCGTACTCTTTAGGGAGTTCGGCTTCTGTCCATTCGGCGACAAAGTCGGCCAGTACTGGCGACTTAATGGCTCGCCGTGGTTTGTATGTTTCGTCGAACGGAAGGAGCTCAATAGCCCATTTAGCAATCCGGCCCCTGGCATCACGGTTATTTATTATGTCATTGAGTGGTACTTCGGAGGCCACCGTAATCGAACACTCTTGAAAGTAGTGTCGTAGCTTCCGGGATGCCATGAAGAACGCGTATGCTATCTTTTGATAGTGTGGGTACCGGGATTTGCATGGGGTGAGGACAGTGGACACATAATATACCCGCTTTTGGAGCGGGAACTTGTGTTTGTCCGCTTCTCGTTCAACGACGAGCACTGCACTTACAACCTGGTGTGTTGCGGCTATATATAATAGCATAGTTTCGCCAGTATTCGGCGCGGTCAGGATTGGATTGCTGGCCAAGAGGGCCTTTATTTCTTCCAGTCCGGCCGTGGCCGCATCCGTCCACTCGAAGTGTTCGGTGCGTCAAAGAAGGCGATAAAGAGGTAGTGCCTTTTCTCCTAATCGGGAGATAAAGCGGCTTAAGGCAGCCACGCATCGAGTTTATTTCTGGATTTGCTTGAGGTCTGTTGGAGTAGCCAACTGTGACAGAGCTCGGATTTTTGCCGGATTTGCCTCAATTCCTCTATTGGAGACGATGAAGCCGAGCAACTACCCGGAAGGTACGACGAAGACACATTTTTCTGGGTTGAGCTTGATGTCATATGTCCGGAGGTTATCGAACGTGAGCCTCAAGTCATCTATTAAAGTTTCGACATGTCTTATTTTGATGACCACGTTGTCCATGTATGCCTCCACTGTTTTGCCGATTTGTTTCTCCAGGCATGTTTGAATCATGCGTTGGTAGGTTGTGATGTCTACTACACAACCTTCTTCTTGTAGACATTGCTGGGCCTGCAAGTGCACAGGTTTGTAGGACAGTAGCAAATTTCCCTCAAGTGGATGACCTAAGGTTTATCAATCCGTAGGAGGCGTAGGATGAAGATGGTCTCTATCAAACAACCCTGCAACCAAATAACAAGGAGTCTCTTGTGTCCCCAACACACCCAAAACAATGGTAGATTGTATAGGTGCACTAGTTCGACGAAGAGATGGTGATACAAGTGCAAAATAGATGGTAGATAAAGGTATTTGTAATCTGAAATTATAAAAACAGCAAGGTAGCAAGCGATAAAAGTGAGCGTAAACGGTATTGCAATGATAGGAAACAAGGCCTAGGGTTCATACTTTCACTAGTGCAAGTTCTCTCAACAATAATAACATAGATAGATCATATAACAAGCCCTCAACATGCAACAAAGAGTCACTCCAAAGCCACTAATAGCGAAGAACAAACGTAGAGATTATGGTAGGGTATGAAACCACCTCAAAGTTATTCTTTTGGATCGATCTATAAAAGAGTTCATACTAGAATAACACCTTAAGACACAAATAATCCAAAACCATAATGTCACCTAAATACTCCATTGTCACCTCAAGTATCCGTGGGCATGATTATACGATATGCATCACACAATATCAGATTCATCTATTCAACCAACACAAAGTACTTCAAAGAGTGCCCCAAAGTTTCTACCGGAGAGTCAAGAACGTGTGCCATCCCCTATGCATAGGTTCATGGGCGAAACCCGCAAGTTGGTCACCAAAACATACATCAAGAGGCACCTGATATCCCATTGTCACCACAGATAAGCATGGAAAGACATACATCAAGTGTTCTCATAAAAGACTCAATCCGATAAGATAACTTCAAAGGGGAAAACTCAATTCATCACGAGAGAGTAGAGGGGGAGAAACATCATAAGATCCAACTACAATAGCAAAGCTCGGGATACATCAAGATCGTGCCATAGAGGGAACACGAGAGAGAACACGAGAGAGAGAGATCAAACACATAGCTACTGGTACATACCCTCAGCCTCGAGGATGAACTACTCCCTCCTTGTCATGGAGAGTGTTGGGATGATGAAGATGGCCATCGGTGAAGGATCCCCCCTCCGGTAGGGTGCCAGGAAGGGCTCCCGAGAGATTTTTGGTGGCTACAAAGGCTTGCGGCGGCGGAACTCCCGATCTATCTTCTCCGTGGATGTTTTTAGGGTATGTGGGACTATATAGGCGAAAGAAGTCAGTCGGGAGGTGCTCGAGGGGCCCACGAGACAGGGGGCGCGCCCAGTAGAGGGGGGCCCTTCTATCTCCTGGCCTCCTCGAGGCTCTTCTAACGTGAACTCCAAGTCTCCTTGGTGATATTCTTCCCAAAAATAACGCTGCCGAAGGTTTCATTCCGTTTGGACTCCGTTTGATATTCCTTTTCCACGAAATACTGAAACAGGCAATAAAATAGCAATATGGGCTGGGCCTCCGGTTAATAGGTTAGTCCCAAAAGTAATATAAAAGTGTATAATAAAGCCCATAATCATTCAAAACAGATAATAATATAGCATGAATGCTTCATAAATTATAGATACGTTGGAGATGTATAAGCATCCCCAAGCTTAATTCCTACTCGTCCTCGAGTAGGTAAATGATAAAAGAAAGAATTTATGAAGTGTGAATGCTAGAAGGTGCACATGTTTGATCAATGATAATTTCAATCACCTTTTCTAGCATGATAATATGTCATAACAGTAGTTCATCTCGTAAAACTTTTCACGAACTAGTAACAAGCAATTCACATGTTAAAGCATAGACCATAAACTTTCTTGAAAACTAGCAAACTTCATTCTTAGTCATCAAACAATTGAAATTCATCTTACTTTCAGGAAGAGTCTATGTCAGAGCTTTGATTAGAAAACTTCACATACTCCACTATCATATAGTCTTCTACAATTGCTAACACTCACGCAATACTTGTGGTTATGAAGTTTTAATCAGACACAGAGAAAGATTGGGGCTTATAATGTTGCCTCCAAACGTATTCACCTTTGGGTGATGTCAACAATAATAGT
>NC_041383.1:631549822-631560211 GCF_002162155.2 Triticum dicoccoides
TCAGGATCACCCTAACACAAAGTACTTGCCAAAGGATAAAATTAAAAAGGGAAAGGTGAAGATCACCTTGACTCTTGCATAAAGTAAAGACATAAAGTAAAAGATAGGCCCTTCGCAGAGGGAAGCAGAGGTTGCCATGCGCTTTTAGGGTTGGATACACAAAATCTTAATGCGAAAGAACGTCACTTTATATTGCCCCTTGTATATGGACCTTTATTATGCAGTCCGTCGCTTTTATTGCTTCCATAACCAGTTCATACAAAGCCTATTTTCTCCACACTAATAAGTCATGCATATTTAGAGAGCAATTTTTATTGCTTGCACCGATGACAACTTACTTGAAGGATCTTACTCAATCCATAGGTAGGTATGGTGGACTCTCATGGCAAAACTGGGTTTAAGGATATTTGGAAGCACAAGTAGTATCTCTACTTGGTGCTAGGAATTTTTGGCTAGCATGAGGGGGAAAGTCAAGCTCAACATGTTTGAATGATCCATGACAATATACTTTAACTGAGATGCGAGAAAACATAACCCATTACGTTGTCTTCCTTGTCCAACATCAACTCTTTAGCATGTCATACTTAATGAGTGCTCCCAATTATGAAAGATGTCTATGATAATATATTTATATGTGAAATCTCTCTTCCTTCAATATTCTTTCATGAATTGTTCAAATGACTATTATAATGCTTGCTAACCGTCAATAAATTTGCAACCTATACTTCTTAGATGTGAAGTCATTACTCCCCATGGGTTAAGAAAATGAGGCATATATAATTTCAGATTTATGGCATTCAACTCATGCAACCATTTACTCATAGGATATAAGTGAAGCACACAAGTAAATGACAAACTACTCCAAAAAGATATAAGTGAAGAACAATGAGTAGCTAAATAATTACGTAACTATGTGAAGACTCTCTCTCATTAAAGAATTTCAGATCTTGGTATCTTATTCAAACAGCAAGCAAACAAAATAAAATAGCAATGCAATGATAGCACAACTCATGTGAAGAAGCAAAAACTTAGGCTCAACCGATACTAACCGATGATTGTCGAAGAAGAAAGGTGGGATGCCTACCGGGGCATCCCCAAGCTTAGAAGCTTGAGACTTCTTGAAATATTATCTTGGGGTGCCTTGGGCATCCCCAAGCTTGAACTTTTGTGCCTCCTTAATTCCTCTCATATCATGGTTTCTCTTCTTTTCAAAAGCTTCATTCACAACTAACTCAACAAGAACTCGTGAGATAGGTTAGTATAAACCAATGCAAAACCATATCATCCTCTACTGTAACAAATAACTAAAATTATTATTCAACATTTAATACTAAATGTCTCTGCATATTTAATACTCCTATCCTCAAATAGAATCATTAAACAAGCACACATATGCAAACAATGCAAACATAAAAGCAATCTTCCAAAACAGTACAGTCTGTGAAGAATGCAAGAGTATCAATACTTCCCTGACTCCAAAAATTATGAACTAAAATTCCCACTGTATTATCATACCATAATATGCAAAAAGATTCAACGTTATACCATTCTCTCACTTTTCTAGGGATTTTTTGCAACAGCGGTAAACTTTCTGTTTTCAAACAGCAACATGTATACTAGCAAAATAAGCATGGCAAAGGCTATCCTTGACATTTTTATTGAACCTAAAGATGCAAAATATTATTCTAACTAACAGAAAGCAAATACTAACAAAATAAAATGACGCTCCAATAAAAACACATATCATGTGGTGAATAAAAATATAGCTCCAAGTAAAGTTACCGATGAACGAAGACGAAAGAGAGGATGCCATCTGGGGCATCCCCAATCTTAGGCTCTTGGTTGTCCTTGAATATTACCTTGGGGTGCCTTGGGAATCCCCAATCTTAGGCTCTTTCCACTCCTTATTCCATAGTCCATCGAATCTTTACCCCAAACTTGAAAACTTCAACCACACAAAACTGAAAACAAAACTTGTAAGCTCCGTTAGTATAAGAAAATAAATCACCACTTAGGTACTGTAATGAACTCATTATAAATTAATATTGGTGTAAAACCTGCTGTATTATAACTTCTCTATGGTTCATACCCTCCGATAATACTCATAGATACATCAAAATAAGCAAACAACACAATGAAAACAGAATCTGCCAAAAACAGAACAGTCTGTAGTAATCTGTATCAAACGTATACTTCTGGAACCCCAAAAATTATTAAATAAATTGATGGACCTGAGTAATTTGTATATTAATCATCTTCAAAAAGAATCAACCTAAAATCACTCTCCAGTAAAAAATGGCAGCTATTCTCGTGAGCGCTAAAGTTTCTGTTTTTCACAGCAAGATCATATAAACTTCATCCAAGTCTTCCCAAAGGTTCTACTTAGCACTTTATTGAAACAAAAGCTATAAAACATGATTATTAAAGTAGCATAATCATGTGGACACACAAAAATAGTAAGGATAAATATTGGGTTGTCTTCCAACAAGCGCTTTTCTTTTATGCCTTTCTAGCTAGGCATGATGATGGCAATGATGCTCGCATAAAAGATAAGAATTGAAACATAATGAGAGCATCATGAAGCATATGACTAGCACATTTAAGCCTAACCCACTTCCTATGCATAGGGATTTTGTGAGAAAACAACTTATGGGAACAATAATCAACTAGAATAGGAAGGCAAAACAAGCATAACATCAAAATTTTAAGACATAGAGAGGAAAATTGACATTATTGCAATTCCTACAAGCATATATTCCTCCCTCATAATAATTTTCAGTAGCATCATGAATGAATTCAACAATATAACCAGCACCTAAAGCATTCTTTTCATGATCTACAAGCATAGAAAATTTACTACTCTCCACATAAGCAAAATTCTTCTCATTCGGAATAGTGAGAGTATCATAAGAGACTTGAACACTAAAAATTGTTTCCACATTAAAATAGTAATGTTCAGAAAAAGGGTAATCATAATCATGACAAGATTTATAAATATAATCATCACTACTTTTTATAGCATAAGTTTCATCACAATAATCATCATAAGTAGCAACTTTGTTTTCATCATAATCGATTGAAACATCTCCCAAGATAGTGGAATCATTAAATAAAGTTGACACTCTTCCAAATCCACTTTCATCAATATAATCATCATAAGTAGGAGGCATGCTATTATCATAACAACTTTGCATATCAAAACTTGGGACGCTAAAAATATCATCTTCATTAAACATAGCATCCCCAAGCTTGGGACAAACATTAAGTCCAGCAAATATATTCTCAAATATTTCATCCTCATCAAACCTAGCTTCCCCAAGCTTGGTCCCTTTCATATCATAAGCATAATCACTATCATCATTAAAAATATTGATAGCACCAATAGTATAGCAATTATCATCATCACAATGAGTAGTAGGAGCAACATCATTTGGGAGGGATACCTTTCTACCTTTGTTGATCCTTCTTTTCTTTTTCTTATTCATATTATGTGTGGGTTCAACCTTCCTCTTTGAGCTCCTTATTGATGAGATTGGTTGAATAGAAAGCTCCTCCTCGTTACCTGATTCATCATGAGAAATAATAGGAGGATATTGGGAAGTCTCTTCCCTTTCATTAGTATTTTCATCATCTTCTATTTGCTTTATTTTCTTTAGGTAATTGGCAATATAAGGATTTTCAATGCAATTCTCCGCACAAAACAAATAAATCTTTTCTAGATCAATATCAAGGAATTTCTTATAGGCAAATTCTGGAAGGTCCTTAAGTAAACGTTTCAATTCTTCATAACCCAAAAGCAAACTAAGTTCATTGTAATGAGCAATGGAGATCAAATCATTACCATTTTTGGACACGATTCGATCATGAAACCATTTGCATAGGAGATGTAAATGACCACGTTCATTGCAAAGTTCACAAGTACGACAAAGGAATTTTAAATTTTCAGCACTCACACCTAGCCTTTCATGCAACCATTTAGTTTCTAAATGCTTATGCCTCTTGCAATAAATATCTTCTCTATTTGGTGTGTTCATGCAAACATGCAATCCACAAAAGTTGACATGCTCATAAGAGATATTTTCATCATGACTAGAGCAACCATCATTAATACTATGGATATTCAAGGATTTTATACTAACAACATTGCAATCATGCTCATCATTCAAAGATTTAGTACCAAGCATTTTAAAGCATTCTTCTTCTCGCACTTGAGCACAATTTTCCTTTCCATCGTACTCACGGAAGATACTAAAAAGACGAAGCGGATGAGACAAACTTAACTCCATTTTTTTGTAGTTTTCTTTTATATACTAAACAATTGATAAAACAAGAAACAAAAAGATTCGATTGCAAGATCTAAAGATATACCTTCAAGCACTCACCTCCCGGGCAACGGCGCCAGAAATGAGCTTGATGTCTACTACACAACCTTCTTCTTTTAGACGTTGTTGGGCCTGCAAGTGCACAGGTTTGTAGGACAGTAGCAAATTTCCCTCAAGTGGATGACCTAAGGTTTATCAATCCGTAGGAGGCATAGGATGAAGATGGTCTCTCTCAAACAACCCTGCAACCAAATAACAAAGAGTCTCTTGTGTCCCCAACACACCCAATACAATGGTAGATTGTATAGGTGCAAGAGTTCGGCGAAGAGATGGTGATACAAGTGCAAATAGATGGTAGATAAATGTATTTGTAATCTGAAATTATAAAAACAGCAAGGTAGCAAGCGATAAAAGTGAGCGTAAACGGTATTGCAATGATAGGAAACAAGGCCTCGGGTTCATACTTTCACTAGTGCAAGTTCTCTCAACAATAATAACATAGATAGATCATATAACAAGCCCTCAACATGCAACAAAGAGTCACTCCAAAGCCACTAATAGCAGAGAACAAACGTAGAGATTATGGTAGGGTATGAAACCACCTCAAAGTTATTCTTTTGGATCGATCTATAAAAGAGTTCGTACTAGAATAACACCTTAAGACACAAATCAACCAAAACCCTAATGTCACCTAGATACTCCATTGTCACCTCAAGTATCTGTGGGCATTATTATACGATATGCAACCAACACAATGTACTTCAAAGAGTGCCCCAAAGTTTCTACCAGAGAGTCAAGAACGTGTGCGAACCCCTATGCATAGGTTCATGGGTGGAACCCGCAGGTTGGTCACCAAAACATACATCAAGAGGCACATGATATCTGATTGTCACCACAGATAAGCACGGCAAGACATACATCAAGTGTTCTCATAAAAGACTCAATCCGATAAGATAACTTCAAAGGGGAAAACTCAATTCATCACAAGAGAGTAGAGGGGGAGAAACATCATAAGATCCAACTACAATAGCAAAGCTCGGGATACATCAAGATCGTGCCATAGAGGGAACACGAGAGAGAGATCAAACACATAGCTACTGGTACATACCCTCAGCCTCGAGGATGAACTACTCCCTCCTCGTCATGGAGAGTGTTGGGATGATGAAGATGGCCATCGGTGAAGGATCCCCCCTCTGGCAGGGTGCCGGGAAGGGCTCCAAAGAGATTTTTGGTGGCTACAGAGGCTTGCGGTAGCGGAACTCCCGATATATCTTCTCCATGGAAGTTTTTAGGGTACGTGGGACTATATAGGTGAAAGAAGTCGGTCGGGAGGTGCTCAAGGGGCCCACGAGACAGGGTGGTGCGCCCAGTAGGGGGGGGGCGCGCCCTCCTATCTCGTGGCCTCCTCGAGGCTCTTCTGGCATGAACTCCAAGTCTCCTGGGTGATATTCTTCCCAAAAATAACGCTGCCAAAGGTTTCATTCCGTTTGGACTCCGTTTGATATTCCTTTTCCTCGAAATACTGAAACATGCAATAAAACAGCAATATGGGCTGGGCCTCCGGTTAATAGGTTAGTCCAAAAAGTAATATAAAAGTGTACAATAAAGCCCATAATCATTCAAAACAGATAATAATATAGCATGAATTCTTCATAAATTATAGATACATTGGAGACGTATCAGGTTGCGCTGACATTTTTGAGCCCAAAAGGCATGTTATTGAAATAGAAGGGTCCATATGGTGTGATGAAGGCCGTTGTGACTTGGTTGGACTCCGCCATCTTGATTTGATGGTATCCGGAGTATGCATCGAGGAAACACAATGAGTCGTGTCCTGCGGTAGCGTCGTTGATTTGATCAATGCGGGGGAGGGGGAAGCGCCTAAGGGTCTGTTTGACCGGCTTATACCCCTTCAGTATATTTAAACTATGTTCGTCCAGTCTGCGTGGGATGCCTGGCATGTCTGAAGGGTGACAGCCGAAAATGTCCCAATTCTCATGCAAGAAATCTTGCAGTGCGGCGTCTATTGTACGTTCAGTTGTGTCCCAAAGGAAGCTGTTTTTGTGGGGTCCGTTGGGTGGACCTGGAATTTGACTATCTCATCCGCGGGTTTGAAAGAGGTGGACTTGGGACGCTTGTCAAGTATCATGTCGTCTCTGTCCACTATGGCGTGCAGCGTGGTTAGTTCTTCGGCCGCGAGGGCCTCGGATAATGCCTCCAGGGCCAGTGCGGCGGTTTTATTTTCAGCTCGGAGTGCAACGTCCGGTTCACTAGCTAGAGTGATGATTCCATTGGGCCCGAGAATTTTGAGATTCGTGTACCTGTAATGGGGTATAGCTTGGAAGCTTGCGAATCCGTCCAGCCCTAAAAGGGCGTGGTATCCGCTGCTAAACGGGGCCACTTGGAATGTGATTTCTTCGGACCTGTAATTTTTCAGCGTGCCGAATACCACATCTAGTGTTATTTTTCCCGCACATCGTGCTTCCCGGATACGGGTGATTCCCCTGAAGGTCGTGCTGCTCCACTCGATGCGGCTCTTGTCTATTTCCATCTTATTGAGGGTTTCCTCTGTCACGCACAATATGCGACCCTATCCTAAAGGAACTCGAAGGTCCCACTAAGGATAGAAGCGCATATTGGAAACGCTTTTGCAAGGTGGATATCATTACATCGTACCATTACATAATAGTTGGGGATACATACAAGAGGCATACAATGCCACACGAATACAACGACATCATACACAAGAGCATCATCCGACTACGGATGAAACACAAACAGAAACTCAAACGACATCCACCCTGCTAGCCCAGGCTGCCGACCTGGAACCTATCCCCTGATCGAAGAAGAAGCATAAGAAGTACTCCAAAACAAGCAAACATTGCTCTCGCGTCATGATCATCGCATAACCTGCACCTGCAACTGTTGTTGTAGTAATCTGTGAGCCATGAGGACTCAGCAATCCCATTACCATGGGTATCAAGACTAGCAAAGCTTAAATGGGTATGGAAAGGATAAGTGGTGAGATTGCAGCAGCGTCTACGCATATATGGTGGCTAACATACGCAAATAAGAGCGAGAAGAGAAGCAAACGGAACGGTCAAGAAGCTAGAAGTGATCAAGAAGTGATCCTGAAACTACTTATGTTCAAACATAACCCAAACCATGTTCACTTTCCGGACTCCGCTGAAAAGAGACCATCACGGCTACACACGCGGTTGATGTGTTTTAATTCGAATCTGGTGTCAAGTTATGTACAAACGGACATTAACAAATTCCCATCTGCCACATAACCGCGGGCACGGCTTTCGAAAGTTTAAACCCTGCAGGGCTATCCCAACTTAGCCCATCACAAGCTCTCACGGTCAACGAAGGATATTCCTTCTCCCCGGAATACCCGATCAGATTCGGAATCCCGGTTACCAGACATTTCGACAATGGTAAAACAAGACCAGCAAGACCGCCCGAATGTGCCGACAAATCCCGATAGGAGCTCCACATATCTCGTTCTCAGGGCACACCGGATGAACACTACGTACAGCTAAAACAAGACCTCAAGTTTCCCCGAGGTGGCGCTGCAAGTGGCTCTAGTTCGGACCAACACTCAGAGGAGCACTGGCCCAGGGGGGGGGGTTAAAATAAAGATGACCCTCGGGCTCCGAAAACCCAAGGGAAAAAGGCTTAGGTGAGGCAAATGGTAAAACCAAGGTTGGGCCTTGCTGGAGGAGTTTTATTCAAAGCGAACTGTCAAGGGGGTCCCATAAATCACCCAACCGCATAAGGAACGCAAAATCAAGGAACATAACACCGGTATGACGGAAACTAGGGCGGCAAGAGTGGAACAAAACACCAGGCATAAGGCCGAGCCTTCCACCCTTTACCAAGTGTATAGATGCATTAATTAAAATAAGATATATTGTGATATCCCAACATAATCCTGTCCATCATGGAGAAATCTTCAACTTCACCTCCAACTAACAATGCTATAAGAGGGGCTGAGCAAAGCGGTAACATAGCCAAGCAATGGTTTGCTATGAAGGGTGAAAAGGTTAGAGGCTGACATGGCAACGGCGGCGAATAACTGGAAGACACCTGGCGCATCAGATCCGGGGCGTTACAACTCTCCTCCACTAACAAGAGATCTTGTCCCGAGATCTTAGGAACGAGACGGAAGAGAAAGAGGAAGAGGTGAAGTAAGAATGCAAGAGAAAATATGAACAAGGACGAGAGCGCTCGGTAGAAAAGAGGAATGACGAATATGACAAGAATCAAAAGCTCAATGTATAAGATAGACTCTAAAAGCACTCCGGTTAGAACAAGATAGAAAAAGAATAGAACAAAAGAATTTGGGCAGCACTCCGACTGAAAATTGAAGGAATAGAACATGAACTTCACAAGATGGGATGGCACTTGACGAGATGAACAATGCAATGCCTCTGGAAGAATTGAAAGAATTGAATGAAAAGAACTTAGAAGGAAGGATTTAATGGACTTGTTGAGAAAATCAACAACGAAATAATAAGCTTGTTGTGGACTTATCAAAAACAACTCAAAACTTGAGGTGAAATTATACCACAACCAATGTCTGAATAGTTGAGAAGAACGAAGGAATGCAAAACTCCACTTCAGAAGAAAATGAAGAATTATTTGCACTTCAAGACACGAGAAGAAAATATACTTGAACTCCTCCAACAAAATTCTTGATGAACTCTTGAAGAATGAATTAAATCATGAAGAACCACCATGAAGAACTCCGGTCAAAAAAGGATAATGAGATACAATGAAGGATGAAAGAATAAGATTAAACCTTGCGGTGATTTGGATGGGGGGTTCCGACGAAATGGCCGAGGAAAATTTGAACTCCGGAAACGAAAAGATGAAAAAACTTGGAACTAGAATTTATTCATCAAAAACGAACTCCGAAGAAAGGGATTAATCACTTTGAGGAAATAAGAATAAGATTTATTGTATGCTTATCCTTCATCAAATTAAATTGATGACAATCAATGGATCTTGCATACTACTTATTCTATTTGAAAAGGATTGAGAAGTGACATATCACAAACTTGATAAGGTCTTCATGAACCACCGGTAGGATTGAAAAGAACGAAAGAATTAATATGATAACAAAGGAAAAAGAATCTTGAATGAACCACCGTAAGAATTCGAAAATGACTTATGAAAGAGAATGAATCACCGAGAAGAATTAGAGAACAAATATGCTTGAGGGGATTTAGATACAAGGGAACGGGAAGGACTCGAGCTGATTAGAGACCATTTGAACTAAGCACCAGGATAAATAGAGAACGATAACTGGAATCATGGCCTCCGATGAAAAGAAATGGAAAAACAACTCCTGACATATTCTGGATGGTTAAGAAAAGAATATCTGACAAATGGAATAATTCTAGAGGATGATATGAAGCTAGAACAACGAATCTTCGAGAGACCGGTCAAGATTTAGAGGAAAAAACTCTTCTTCGGTCTTCAATTGATGACGGGAAACACCACCAAAATTACTGAGATACATCCGGGAGAATGAGAAGAGGAAAGGTGGAATCAGCAATGAAAAGAATTGAAATCTATCTTGGAGATGGCATCTGACTGATGAAATTCATTCTTGCGTCAAACTCGAAAAGAATTAGGAATGGCTCAAGAATAATTAGAAGAGTCAGGTAAGATCCTGGGAAAGACCTATGGGTTAGGGCCCACTGAAGAGATAACACCGTTGGAAGGGATTGTTGAAGAGATAGATGATGCATTGGAACAATTGAAATAGTTGAATGAGGTGACAACCTTGATTTAATTGGAACACTAACGAATCTCCTGAGATGTCTTGAGCACCCCGGAAGGAAAAACTGGCGAGAGGCGAACGAGCAAGAGGAAACACTTGATCCAAGGAAAATAATATGATCAACACCAGAAAAAAAACTTGAGTTGAGTCCACCGGAAAAGAAAGAGATGAAGAATGACTATCGGTACAAGAATTCACCGGCTGAAGTGATTGAGGAAAGACTGAAGAGGCTCCGTATGAATGAAATTGATGCTCGAAAGAGACTCAGGCTCC
>NC_041383.1:631560752-631564994 GCF_002162155.2 Triticum dicoccoides
CCGGGAAGAAAAAGGGTGGGAGGGCGGGAAAAACAAAGGCAACTTGGAAGGGAAAACCGACGAATAGCTTGAAGGGAAAACACCGGTTGAAATAATCGAGGAAAGAAAACAAAGACTTCGCATGAGTAGGATGGATACTCGATTACGGACTCCGGCTCCAAGAAGAAAAGGGGTGGGCGGGTGGGAAAAATAAAACAACAAAGGATTCAACTTGGCAACGAAGAAGAGGCTTGAGTCAACTTGACAAGAAATGCACCAGATGAAAAGAGCTGAGAACCAATGATCACAAAACCAACTGCGTGATCCTAAGAAAATTTGAAGGGGAAGAGGAGTAAGTCAAAACACCTATGTCAAGATACCTGACCAGAGCGATGAAGGGGCTGAGAAGTAAAAAGAATTCCTACTCTCTGATATAACTAAACTCCGAAAACATTTTTCTTCTAGACTCGACAGCGGCCAATCTACACGATCAAACAAGGGGGGCTCCTAAGGTCGGTCGAGGCTCTGATACCAACTTTTCACGCCCAATATGCGACCCTATCCTAAAGGAACTCGAAGGTCCCACTAAGGATAGAAGCGCATATTGGAGACGCTTTTGCAAGGTGGATATCATTAGATCGTACCATTACATAGTAGTTGGGGATACATACAAGAGGCATACAATGTCACACGAATACAACAACATCATACACAAGAGCATCATCCGACTACGGATGAAACACAAAGAGAAACTCAAATGACATCCACCCTGCTAACCCAGGCTGCCGACCTGGAACCTATCCCCTGATCGAAGAAGAAGCAGAAGAAGAACTCACAAACAAGCAAACATCGCTCTCGCGTCATGATCATCGCATAACCTGCACCTGCAACTGTTGTTGTAGTAATCTGTGAGCCACGAGGACTCAGCAATCCCATTACCATGGGTATCAAGACTAGCAAAGCTTAAATGGGTATGGAAAGGATAAGTGGTGAGATTGCAGCAGCATCTACGAATATATGGTGGCTAACATATGCAAATAAGAGCGAGAAGAGAAGCAAACGGAATGGTCGAGAAGCTAGAAGTGATCAAGAAGTGATCCTGAAACTACTTACGTTCAAACATAACCCAAACCGTGTTCACTTCCTAGACTCCGCCGAAGACCATCACGGCTACACACGCGGTTGATGTGTTTTAATTAGAATCTGGTGTCAAGTTCTCTACAACTGGACATTAACAAATTCCCATCTGCCACATAACCGCGGGCATGACTTTTAAAAGTTTAAACCTTGCAGGGATGTCCCAACTTAGCCCATCACAAGCTCTCACAGTCAACGAAGGATATTCCTTCTCCCAGGAAGACCCGATCAGACTCGGAATCCCGGTTACAAGACATTTCGACAATGGTAAAACAAGAACAGCAAGACCGTTCGAATGTGCCGACAAATCCCGATAGGAGCTGCACATATCTCGTTCTCAGGGCACACCGGATGAACACTACGTACAGCTAAAACCAGACCTCAAGTTTCCTCGAGGTGGGACTGCAAGTGGCTCTAGTTCGGACCAACACGTAGAGGAGCACTGGCCTGGGGGCGGGGGGTTAAAATAAAGATGACCCTCGGGCTCCGGAAACCCAAGGGAAAAAGGCTTAGGTGAGGCAAATGGTAAAACCAAGGTTGGGCCTTGCTGGAGGAGTTTTATTCAAAGCGAACTGTCAAGGGGTCCCATAAATCACCCAACCGCGTAAGGAACGCAAAATTAATAAACATAACATCGGTATGATAGAAACTAGGGTGGCAAGAGTGGAACAAAACACCAGGCATAAGGCCGAGCCTTCCACCCTTTACCAAGTATATAGATGCATTAATTAAAATAAGATATATTGTGATATCCCAGCATTATCCTGTCCATCATGGAGAAATCTTCAACTTCACCTGCAACTAACAACGCTACAAGAGGGGCTGAGCAAAGCGGTAACATAGCCAAGCAATGGTTTGCTAGGAAGGGTGAAAAGGTTAGAGGCTGACATGGCAATTTGGGAGGCTTGATGAACAAGTGATAGGTAGCACATCATAGCGATAGAACGAAGAAACTATCATAGCAATGATAGTAGTGAGATCGAGGGTAACGGTCATCTTGCCTGAAATCCCGCTAGGAAGAAGAACGAGTCCAGGAGGAAGATGAACAAGCGAAGAGGAACCAAGCGTAGACGAACGAATCCTCACGATCGCAACGAAACAGGAACTATCGAGAAGAAGCACAACCGGAAAGAAGCAAACAACAAGGTAAACACACAGCACATAGACATGGCATGATGCGCAACCAAGCATGCTGCATGACAAAGGCTATAAGATGCTACCCATGGCAAGAGATGATGTATACAAAAGCAACACATCAAAGCAAGTTTAAATGAGGCCGGGAACAACATATAACAAATCTGGTAAGTCCTCATATGCAAATTTCGAAATTGGTCCAAATCTGAATAAATCTTATGTTCAAGTTGTTTAACATCAAGTTAAAATGCACCAAGATGATCTACATGAAATTCTAGTCAAGTTACATATAAAGTTCATTTAGTTCGGAGCTACGGCCTAGAAGATATGAGCAAAACAAGTTAAACATGGCATTGATGCAAAATGCATTCAAACATCAATCAAACACTCAAATCATGGATGCAACATGATAAGATGAAACTACATGCAATTCTAAGCAAGTTTCATATAGAGCACACTCGAAACGGAGCAACTGTGCAACACATACACTCCAAACAAGATATCACAACAATCTGCCCAAAACAGCAACTAGGCATCTAGCAAGCATCAAAACTATATTCTACAACACTTCAACATGAAAACAAAAGGCATGGAAATGATGTAAAAATGAAGCTTAACAAAACATGAACACTGAGCTATCTTCCAGAAATCACTAGAACATGCTCAAAAGGACATGGCAAGATTGCAGAAATCACTGAGCATGGCAGAAATAACATCAGGTTGCAATATTTAGAGCTATCAAACAACATGCTACAAGAACTTATCATGGAAAACAAAGGAGTGGCATGCTAATACTAAAGACAAAGAACAAAACTCCCTTACTGAACTAATTCCAAAGATCAACAAAAAAGATGGTAGGATCCATGCAAACATGGCAAGTGATATGACAGATTCAGAATAACAATACATGGCAGGAACAACGATAAGTAAGCATGTTGGTGAGCTTGTACAACTAACCACAGAGCAATATATGGCATAAAAAGGTGACCAACAGTAATAAGACACATTTATGAAGCTAAGCATGGCAAGAGCGGGTTCATGGGGTGCATGGATCACTAGAAAAACACATGGAAAAACTGAACTTAATGTTAACAGGCTGACAGCAACATTATTTAGCAACTTTAGAGCAAGATGACAAGAAGCTACATTTGGCTATAAATGCAACCAGGGGCATGGATGGGTATAGCATGACATGTATAACAAAACATCCTTAGTGAACATCTCCATATTATGCATAGAATGACTTGTAGCAGCAGGTTTACATAGCACCATGATATAACAGATTCAGCCTAGCAAAACAACAACAGCAAGTAGCCCACTTCACGAGCTTGATGCACGCACTACAAGACTATCAAAAAATACATGGATTGCACCACTTTAAAGATGGCATGAATATGCTCCTAAAACATGTAGACATCATGCTCATAAGATGCACACACAAAAATGCAACAAAAATGACAAAACAACAAGTTATAACAGTCTCGGCAGGTTAACATCATATAGCACTCTTGCAATGATGATTAGGGCATCAATATGAACTCAACCAAGCATGGCACAATGGAATTAAATGAATAGCATCTCACAACGAATATTTTTATAAATCATATGCACAAATCGGAGCCACGGACATGGAGATATGGCATGATGAACAGGGCAACAAAATGTTGAAAACATCGGGACCGCGAATATTTTACCCTGCGAGATTCGTCGGAGAACTCGCCGGAGTTGACGGGGAAGACGAAGGGAGCTGCGGGGAAGGAGTCCGGAGCTCAGGGCGACGGATCCAGCGCGGAGGAGGTTCGGCCCCTCGCCGGATCTGGCGGCTCCGGCCAGATCGGGGCGCGACAGGGGACAAGGCGGCAAGGTCCGGCGGGGTCGGCGGCAAGCCGGCGAGGCAGCGGCGCGGGAGGCACAGGCAGCGGGGCAGCGGCTCGGGGCGGCTGCGGACGGAGGCGAGGCGAGTCGAGGCGCGTCGGCCGCGGCGGAGGGAGC
>NC_041383.1:631565232-631672935 GCF_002162155.2 Triticum dicoccoides
CGCACGACGACGGCGGCGCGAGATCCGGCGCGGGAGGCGCGGGTCCGCACGGGCGGCGGCGGGCGGCGACTTGGGCCCCGCAGGCCGGATCTGGGCCCCGCGGGCCCTGGCCGCAGCGGAGAAGAGAGAGGGCCGGCGTGGATGACGTGGCGGCGCTTGCTGGGCCAGGAGCGGTGGCGGAGGCGACATGGTGGCTTTGGATTGGCGAGAGCAACATGGCGGCGGCGGTGGACCCATCCGGAGGCGGGCGGACATGTCCGGCGGGCGAGAGGGAGGCTAGGTTAGGGTTCATCTGCGCGAAATTTCGGGGGGATGCACATATTTATAGGTAGAGGGAGCTGGGAGACTCCAAATGAGGTGTGGTTTTCGCCCACACGATCATGATCGAACGGCGGAGAGCATGGAGGGGGTTTTGCTGGGTTAGTGGGATGATTTGGAGGGGTCTTGGGCTGCAAGACAAAAGGGGCTTAGCGGTTACTCGGTTAACCGTTGGGGCATCAAACGACCTCCAAATGGAACGAAATTTGACAGGCGGTCTACCGATGATATACCAAGGCCACTCAGCAAGTCTCGGCCCATTCCGAGAACCTTTTCCTCTGGCTCACGAAACAAGGACTGAGAGGGGCGACGGGTGCATGCGAGTGTGGTTGGGCTCAGAACGGACAACGAAGAGAACCGGGGAAACCCGAACGGATGCAAGTTTTGAAAAACATGCACATGAAATGCAGATGATGACATGGCAAAATGCAACACGCAAGGAACTGACATGGCAATGGCGGCGAATAACTGGAAGACACCCGGCGCATCAGATCCGGGGCGTTACATCCTCATAGATGAGGTTTAATCTGCTTCCGCCGTCCATGAGCACTTTAGTGAGACGGAAGCTGTCCACGATTGGACTAGGGACCAAAGTGGCCGGTGCACGAACTATTCGGAATTGAGGTTCGTCACTACCATTGAAAGTTATAGCCATGTCGTTCCACGGATTTATTGTTGCCACGTGGCAAATTCGGCGACGCTATGGAGAGCTCTCTTGCGCCTATTATTGGAGACGAAGGTCTCGAAGACTGTCAGTACCGCATTGTTATTCTCAATGGGATGTTGTTCTGTAGTATGGTTGATGAGGAGATCCTCGCCGCTCTTTGCTACCTACCGGGGTATCCAACATGCTCTAAGGCTATGTGTTGGTATGGTCTCCGGTGTGCTATGAATTTTGCATGGCCCATTGAGCCATTCCTCCAATACGGTTCCGCGCCCTGCAGTGGGCCTTGGTTTTTTGGTAATTGAGTCGGGTGACTTGCGGGAGTTTGCCCTTTTAGTTTGGATGAAGGCTTTATTGAGAGCCGGATTATCCCAAAATTTTGTTTGGGTTTTCCAGGCGCTTTCCATCACGCAATAGTTCTGTACTATGGCCGCTAAGTCAGCAAAGTGTACTATGTCACGGCAACTTATAGCGTTTAGGATCCCCTTGTTAGTGCAATTTTTGCAAAAGAGTGAGATTGCATCTTCCTCGCGACAGTCCTTGACCTTGTTTATCACAAGGAGGAATCTGGCCCAATAATGATGTACTGTCTCTTGGGGCTCTTGTCTGATATGGGAGAGATTGATTGAATCTGGGCGGGTGGGTAGATTTAGGTCTGAACCCTGACCCGATCTGTGATCCAGGGGAAGAGGAGCTTCCAAGCTTGGCAGTTCCGGCTCCGGGATGTTGCCCAATTTTTCCGGCCCGCCCCCCGATTCTAAGTTCGGGGTTTGGGTCATGTCCTCCCGCAAACGGGTATCCGGCTCGGAGAGCTTGGAAATCTGGACATAGTTCGTCCTCAAAATAGAGGGATAATCCGTGTGCTATTCTTCCACTACCGCTATCTCATGGGTGACCGGCGAAGAGTTAATCTCTCTTTGGTCGGGTTTAAGCCCAATCCGATCATAGTCCATAGTGACTCCCAGAGCGGCTATGCGATCCAAGAGCTCATTAAGGGAGGAGAGCTCCATTGGATTCATCTGTTCGGCGAGTTCCGAATTGACGTGGAGGCCGTTTTTGATGACCCAAGAAGTCATCGTTCGCGCGACCGCTGATCGGGCGGTCATGACGAAGCCGCCTAGTTGGAGAGTTTGGCCTGAAGCCAGGGCTCCCCCAGAGGTGATGTTGTCCCTGACAACGAGACGAGCCATCAAGCCTTATCGCAACGGCACAGTGGAACTCTCAATGAAAGCACCAATGTCGGTGTCAAAACCGGCAGATCTCGGGTAGGGGGTCCCGAACTGTGCGTCTAAGGCTAATGGTAACAGGAGGCTGGGGACATGATGTTTACCCAGGTTCGGGCCCTCTCGATGGAGGTATTACAAGAGTTGATCTACCACGAGATCGTAGAGGCTAAACCCTAGAAGCTAGCCTATGATTATGATTGTTCTCCTCCTAAGGACTAAACCCTCCGGTTTATATAGACACCGGAGGGGGCTAGGGTTACACAGAGTCGGTTACAGAGAAGGAGATCTAACATCCGAATTGCCAAGCTTGCCTTCCACGCAAAGGAGAGTCCCATCCGGACACGGGACGAAGTCTTCAATCTTGTATCTTCATAGTCCAACAGTCTGGCCAAAGTATATAGTCCGGCTGTCCGGATACCCCCTAATCCAGGACTCCCTCATCCACCCCATCGACACATAAGCTACAGGAGTGCCGCACATTTTATTAGTCCATATAACATGCCAATGGCAAAGAGAGGCAACATATCCGGTTCTGGAGTTGTCTATTTCGAGAGAGGCTTGTGGTTAGCCATCTTCATTGAAAGCATGGTACCTGATGCAAGGCTCGATATTTAGATAGCATCAACTTTGTTGCTGTCTCATACATATTACAAGTATCTTATGTGAATGATCATTTTTTCTAAAAGAGCCTTGTGCTCCGAAGAATATTCTAACAACTCATCTATGGTCACCCAAAAATGGTCCTCGCATTTCCTGATATATCCGATGTCATGGATCGGACCACTTGCGACTTGAACGAAAAACAAATGTTGCGAGAAGCATAAAAATATCAAGACACGTAGCATGGCAGTGCATCAACCTAATAAATCAAATGCATGACAAAATGTGAAGAACTAAATAGGGTACAAGAACTACCGTATGAGCCATTGGAGTAGTGGTTTTGGAAAGGACAACTCAAATAAAAGGAAATAAAGATACATACTTGAATGGAAACGGATGGTGTAACAAAAACATCAATAATACATTCAATGTCAACCCCTTAGAGTGAGGGAAATTCCATGCTTGCTAGAGAAACCAATCGTTAAAACCACTTAATAATCCAGTAATGAATTATATATTTTAGTGTGCAAGGTCAAAGAGTTTGATGAGCACCATAATCATTTCAGTGGCATTGCAATAACATTACCAGATTATATTGGTCTTGCAAACTTCGAACAGATTCAGAAACCACTTTACTAACTCAAATGAAAGGGAAAAAATGCATGATGGGGATGACGTTCTTGAGCAGAATGGCACATAACAAATACACCGCATTATTTATGCATCAAACCTAACACTCACAAGTCACAAAATATCACTGCAGTGATAATTCTAAAATTTAATAAAACTATGCTTAGAATATATTTTTATGGTAAATCTAACTATGGTGTTCTAGTTGTATCACTACAATTATATAGCTGGTGAAGCAAATACTATATCTTAAATTTGAAGCTGCAAAATAGAGGGGTTGTTCGGACTTTCTCCACTCTCCAAGTCCACGCTAGAGCGGAGAAGGATCTAGTTCTAATTTGAGGAGTGGCTGGAAGGCTGCTCCGCTAGCTCCGCTCCGTGGCGATTGTTCGAACAGGGCCAGAATATCATGATTGCCATGAGATCCGATAATGAAAGGTCAATTATCATAATCTTTTCATATATATGTACTAGGTGGTAGTCAAGGTATGGTGTCATTGTGATAGCTCACATAAAATAATTTGATTAAATAGTTGCAAGCTAAAGAAGTTTAGACCATATTAAATAATTCAGTTAAACATTTACATGCAAAAGAGTTTCAACCCTTACCACTTAATCTTGTTTTATCGGCTGAGTTGGAAGTCCACTCCTAAGTAAACAGATACAACCGAGTTAAACATCCCAAAAATATATCACATCTTATCAAGATTGTGGATCTGAAGTTTTGAAACCAACTTTTGGACACTGAAACTTGCCTGCTGTAAAATCTACAGAAGAAAGTTGAAACAAAGGAACAATAAATGATAGAAGAAAGAGAGGCATATACCGAATCGAAGTAGATGGTACGTATTCAATTTTTGGTAGCCCCTGACCAGAAATATTTTTTTCTCGCTTTATAGGTTATCTTCCCTTCGTTTCTAAAAGTTTTTGTAATAAGGAGAAGTTGTGGCTTCCCTGCTCCTGCTAGAACCGTCGCCACTCCATGCTCTTCTTTGTAACAAGATGATACGAAAGATTTATCACTTAGAATATTTTTGCTCAAAGCAGTTCCCATAATATATCAATGGCATCAACACTGCTACAGACATGAAGGTCTTAAACTACTACTTTCAGATCTACTACAGCAAGGAAATTTTGAATAAGATACTTTATTCAGCTTCAGTGGATTTGATGAGCAAAAATGGTCAATGAACAAAAGCTACAACAGGTGTTTCCCTCCTTTTAAGGGTTACCAGATAACAACAGGCAAATGTCACTGTCCTTTACAAAGCAAGCATGCCTTTT
Organism: Triticum dicoccoides; assembly: GCF_002162155.2. Classification (NCBI taxonomy): domain Eukaryota; kingdom Viridiplantae; phylum Streptophyta; class Magnoliopsida; order Poales; family Poaceae; genus Triticum; species Triticum dicoccoides. The sequence goes on from NC_041383.1 coordinate 631,569,955, forward strand.
TTTCCTAATGAAACTGATATGTATATATCTCTTAAGAAACTGCAGCAGCAGGTACAGATATGAAACACTGTATACCTCAAGAAAAGATGATGTTTCATTGAAGCCATCCGGTGAATCCCAAAACTATAAAGCTTTTAGCCTTCGGTAGAAGTTCTTCATCTTTGCAATAATGTTGACATCTTTCACAACTCCTTCCGAAGCAAAAAAAAATGTGCCAAGCACCATAGCTAAGTCTTTATACAAGATAATTTTTTTACAATTCTATGCAGATTCTGCTACCAACAAGCCTATAAACATGTTGATGACTATTGCATCTCTCAACTCAATGTCTAGATTAACAGTTGGAACTGGATTAGTCCATAAAAAGTCCCCCAAAGAATAACAAATGTTAAAATAGAACCTGACAAAGGGAAGAGTAACAGCTAAGGTAAGGGATTAACATAGCAACGTAATATGGAGAACCATCACCTCAAAATCAGATACCGGGATTCAGAAGTAAGTAAGAAAACAATCACCTCAAATTCAGATACCTGGTTTCAGAAGTAAGCAAGTATTAACAAAGGCACGAATAATGGCAGAGGAGAAATTGTGATCATATGACAATTGCGATCATATGACAATTGTGTTAAATCATCACATTTATGGTTCAGATCAATAAAAAATTCCAAATCACTTGATATTGGCTACCAACTCTCAGTTAACATGGCAGTAGCAGCAAACTATGGCAGAGGAGAAATAATGGCCTCCAACATATTCTGATCATGAAGAGAAAAGACATTTTTTGCAGGAAGAGAAGAGAAAAGACTGCCTGAGCATGGCCCAAACAGAGAGAGGGAAGGGAAGGGCCTTCCATAGCGAGTCGTGGCCTGCATGCCCTCCATGGTGCTCCTACATCACACCCGCAGCCTGCAGAAACCAACTGCACGGATCAAATCAAAAAATCCAGAAGAAGAAGATGAGGTGAGGGGAGGGGAGGAGGATGGAGGGCGTCGGTACCTTTGATGTCTACGTGCTGCAACCCGTCAACGACGTTGATGTCCACCACATCAGTAAGCACCGAGAGATGGCCGCCGCCGCCGCCATCGTTGCCCCATCCCCATCCATCCATGGGTGGGTGTTGGGCTAGGGTTTCATCCCCATCCATCCATTGGTCAGGCCAGACCTCCATGGCCGACCTCGAGGGCCAGGTGGACGAGGGCCGGTTCATCCGCTGCGGATCTAGGCACCCCCTCACCTTGTCGCGCGATATGGAGCCTTCTCTCCCATAGCCCCACACCTTGTCGCGTGGATCCAGGCTGAGAAGGTGAGGGGCTAGAGCGGCGGCGCTAGAGGAGGGGTAGCCTGGCGGCGGGGTTGGGGTTGGGGCAGAGGAGAGCGGCGGTGGGCAAGTGCATTGAGGGCATGAGGGTGCGAGCGTCTGGCTAATTTTCGTAGGTTTATTTTAGTAGATTTTTTCAGAGCGAGTTTTTTTCGATCAACCGGAGGGTTTAGCACTAGACATAGTGGTAGCATACCGATTTTTATTTCCTGGTTCGAGGGCGGAGGGGGGAATCAAAGGGAAGCGGGAGGTGGGATCGAGGAAGAAAAAAACCCGTCTTTGGTGGGACGAAAATTGACCGGCGGAGACTACCAACTGCTCCATTAGGAGTAGAGATAACAACTCCTCCTCCTCATAATCACTACTCCTACTCAGCATCACCATCAAGTCTAAGACATTGTAGTCATATATAATTAACACTAACTAATTGTTCTTAAGACTTATGACCTACTCCTCTCTCCTAGCTAAAATACCATAAAATAGATAAACCGGTCCTTCACACCATAATGGAGAATGTACATAAACCTATCTCCAACTTGTGGCTTGAGCACATTCATTTTATCTCCAATTATTTGCGTGTGCGCATTCATCACTTTGCTCCATTCTTTGATTTTGAGCCTTCCATCATTTGAAGAAATCGAGTATGCAGTATGGTAAGCCTTCGAAGGAGTTGGTCGTAAGCTAACCATATGCATATCACCTTCCGTAAATAGCATGTCAGGCACAACCTACTTCGGGAACCTCTGTTCAAAAACGAAATAGTAACATATATAGTTAGCAATGTAGTTTACTTAAGAATAATATATGCAATGAAGTTACCATCATTAATAAAATCTTACCAAGTTTTTGGCAATGAAGTTACGATCAAGCAATTTATGGACTAGCGGCACGTATCTAGTATAATTTGGGCTGATAGAGTGACTGGTTTTGAAGGCCTCAACATCTTCTATGAATGAGACAAGATAACCTTTCTCCTCACAATTAAGCTTGGAGTCATAGTTGTAGTATGTGTTGTATACTATCTTTCGAGTATTTCTTGAAGAGAAGAAATAAGATTACAATTATAAATAAATAAGTTTAGTACGGACGAAAACCAAATATTTTTAAATTAATAACATAAATTACTGAACTTAACAAATTAGTTTGAAAAACTCACATCTAGGTAAAACTGGAGGCATATCCACATCCACCCAGATGTCGATATTATCATCATCATCATAATCTTCGAGACGAATATAAAATCTTATTCGCATTCCCTCCTCAAATCCATATGCCTTGCAGAGAGCTCCCCAATCTACGGGATGCTTGTTTTCCATAGTTTGAATCTATGCGGGATCTAAACTCCCTCTCCTTTGACAGGACTGGCTTGCGAAGGCCGAGCAGACTATCTGTCCGGCCCCATTGCCAGAGGACCCAGCGGACGCCCGCTTAACGGGGCTGCTGGCTCCGGCGCCCCATGTGGTGCGAGAGAAGAAGGCCAAGAAGAAGGCCACGGGGACTCGGAAGAGTTCCCGTTTTCAGGTGTTATCGGATGATGACTCCGAGGTAGACTCCTCCCACAATGGCGAGGAGGAGAAGAAGAAAGCCTCTCCCCCAGCGGGGGGAGGGAAGAAAAGGAAAGCCTCCCCAACGAAGGAGGCCGAAGGGTCCAAGAAGGGAAAAACTCTTTCCCCGGACTGCTCCGCCAACGCCAGCGACGACGAAGAGGACTGGCCTCCAAGGGCCAAGCCCCTGGCGAGATCGTAAGTATCCGGACTCCCGAATAACTTCATGGTTTTTTTCTTTTCGCCACATAGTGTCTTTCTAATGCCGCATACAACCCTGCAGTCCGCCCAAGGATGATCTTCCCGCTTCGTCGAGCGGGTCCTTAGGTGCGTCGGATATGGATTCTCTTCCAACCGCCTCCACCCTCGTGACGCGGACGATGCCGAGGTGGGTTCCCGGGAAGGAACCCACCAGGAGGAGGAGGCCCCGGAGGCGTCGCAGAACAACCTCCCGGACTTTGCACCGGACTCAGCCCCGGAACCCGTAGTGGCTCCGGAGTCCGGCGGGCGGCCCCTTCGTAAGAAGGGCAAGACCGTGACGCCGGCAGCCTCCGTCCAACCGGAGGCGCCGGATAGCTTGCTGGAGGCGCTCAATGGCGCCTCCATCAAAGAGGAACACCGCACTGTTATGAGTGCGGTGATTAAAAAGGTTCAGCTTGCCAAGAGCGGGCTGGCCGAAGCCTGCAGTAGCCTTCTAACAGGCTTTGAGGTAAGAATTTTGATATATGTAAAATAGTACCGCATAGACAGTAGCCCCTGATGCTCGGTTCGGTGTTCAGAAAGAAAATCCGGACTAAGGATCTAAAAAGATATACGCAGGAGTCATAAAAAATATGTCAATATGGGATTGCAAGCTGCGCTGCTGACCTCTGCCGCACTAACTGCGGAGGTCAATACTTTGAAGAAAAGCCTCGAGCGGTCCGAGAATGAGCTCGGCCATGCCAAGAAGCAGCTCGAGGACAAGGAAGGTGAGTAACACCTTATTAAAATTGTACCTTGTAGAAAAGGATTTTGGTTGCGAGAAGAATGACAAGGATAACGTGGGTATTGCAGGGGCCACTAACGAGGTGGCGACCCTGAAGGAGGCGGTGTCCGCGGCCGAATGTAATGCGGCCACGGAGCGCACCGAGCGAGAGAAGCAGGAGGCGCGGGTGGCGGAGGTACAGCAAGAGCTCCAGGCTCTCGTGGAAAAACACGAGAGTTTGGAGCATGACTCGAAGACTCGAGAGTCCGAGCTTGCAACGGCTCTTGAGAGTGCCAAAGCTGCTAAGCCGGAAGCCTATAAGGCCCTCCAGGAAGTCGAGACGTTGAAGAAAATAGCGGCGGGTAAGGCATTTTTCATGCAAAGTAAGCATGTGAGTGTGAATTACATATCACTTACCAGAATTCGGAGCTCTCCAGGAGCGTTCACAGATCTGCCCCGCAGCGTGTCCGATGTTGCCGCTTTCTACAGGGCCGACGAAGGGAGCTCGACGGAGAAGGTCTTCTGGTCTCGGTATGCTTGTGACGGACGCGCCACCGCAGGGCAAGGAGCATCGCACGCCCGAGATGTACTATAAGAGTGTCCTGAAGGGTGCCCGCATTATTGTGGGTGAGTGCCCCAAAGATGTAATATTTGAGTAGACTCGCATTTTGTTATCCTGTGCGCTGAAAACTTAGTTCATATGGCCTAAGCAACGCTTGTTAATTTAAAATATTACCTTCTGTGCAGCTGTTTATCAAATCTGAGAGATGGCAAGTCGTCGGCTTCAGCCCCCATGCCACGAGTGCTGGGGTGTTCGGGATAAACTTGAGCACTCTTGTTCCCATTTTTGTGTCCATCTAGGGAGGTGCTCAACACAACGAACAAGGTAACCGGACTTATAGTGCTTGAACACTCTCACTTAGCCATAGAATTCTATAATTTTAAATTTCGGCGAAGCCCCTACCCTTCGGAAGGCCGAATTTGGGGTGCTATCCACGCATGGGCCGGACAAAGCTGGCTCCTCGCTCTAAGCGGCATAAGTCTTTAGGGACTCACAAAAAACTGCTCGAACAACGACCGTCTCTCGCCTCATCATGACGGTCAGTTTTAGCTTTCTCCACTGAGGCGCTCGCCCAGCTCAACTGGGGCGCAATCGCAGTGGTTCTCGCAGTGCTACCTTAGCCGACACAACGGAACGTAAGGTACCAAAACATTGGAGCCGGCCAAACCCAACTATTGACCCAAGACATGATTCGGAGCTGATGCATATAATGCTATAAGTTCGGGGTGCCGCACTTGTGAAAGTGTTCGGACTTATCACACCATGATGCGGGAAACATAAGCCCCTAGTGTATTTAGCTGTACCAAAATGTACAGATCCAACATGTCATAAGTGAACATATGTATAAGAAAGAAATGCAATTGGAAGCAAAAAGGTGCTGCATTACTTATTCAAGAAAAGACTGTTGTAAATGCAGAACGATACAAATGGTGCGATAAGCAAGGGATGGGACTATTAAACATGTCCCCCTCCAGGGGGTAGGCTGCGGAATGGTGTATAAAACAGATTTAATGCTCGTAATGGAGACCACCTGGATATTCGTTGTAGCCTTTCTCCTTCCCTGGCTGTTGCATCGTGAGTTCGGCAGGTCTGCTGCCGGACAGGGCCTCTGACGAACGGAGTCCTATGGGTAAAAAGAAAAAGAAAAAAAGAAAAAAAGAACGACTCACTTGAGAGCCCCTGGTGTGGTTGAGCCGCAGTCTGGGCCTATCATGGTCGTGCCCCTCTCCTCATGCCCATGGTATCTCCAAAGCGTAATGGTGTACGTGAAGGACCTGTCTTGACGTTTTGCAGGGGCTGGGGTTGGGGCCACACTGCTACGCGTGCTCGGAACGTGCCAGGCGGTCTTGTTGTAGGTTACTCCGGGCGCGTTTAGCCGTGTCCGGTCGCTTAATGGCCGGACTCGAGAATTGCCTTAAGAGGCTGCACTGTACTTCTGCCGCGAGAGCCGCTGTATGTTCCTCCGTTCGGAGAGAGCGTTTAGTATTTCCGTTGACCATGATGACTCCTCGAGGGCCTGGCATCTTGAGCTTGAGGTATGCGTAGTGCGGCACCGCATTGAGCTTTGCAAACGTGGTATGTCCGAGCAGGGCATGATAGCCGCTGCGGAACGGAACTATGTCGAAGATTAACTCCTCGCTTCGGAAGTTATCCGGGGATCCGAAGACCACTTCCAGTGTAACTGAGCCTGTACAATTGGCTTCTACACCTGGTATGACGCCTTTAAAGGTTGTCTTGGTTGGTTTGACCCTTGAGGGGTCTATGCCCATTTTGCGCACTGTATCTTGACAAAGCAGGTTCAGGCTGCTGCCGCCGTCCATCAGGACTCTGGTGAGGTGAAATCCATCGACGATTGGGTCTAAAACCAATGCGGCGAATCCGCCATGGCGGATGCTGGTGGGGTGGTCCCTTCGGTCAAAAGTGATCGGGCAGGAGGACCATGGATTGAACTATGGGGCAACTGGCTCCATCGCGTATACATCCCTGAGTGAACGCTTCCGCTCCCTTTTGGGTATGTGTGTTGCATATATCATGTTCACCGTCCGCACTTGTGGGGTGAAACCCTTCTGTCCTCTATTGTTCGGCGGTCGGGTCTCTTCCTCGTCATCGCTATGCAGCCCCTTGTCATTGTTTTCGGCAATTAACTTGCCTGCCTGCTTGAATACCCAACAGTCCCTGTTGGTGTGGTTGGCTGGCTTTTCAGGGGTGCCATGTATCTGGCACGAGCAGTCGAGTATTCGGTCCAAATTGGACGGACCTGGAGTAGTTCTTTTGAATGGCTTTTTCCGCTGACCGGGTTTAGAGCCTCTGAATCCGGCATTGACTGTCGTATCTTCACTATTATCACCATTAATGCGGCGTTTGTTTTTGTTGCGACGTGACCTGCCATTATGGTCCTTGATATCCGGACTGCCAGAATTTTTGCTGAGGTTGTTGCTGCGTGCTAGCCAGCTGTCCTCACTCGCGCAGAAGCGGGTCATGAGTGATGTGGGGGCTGCCATGGATTTCGGCTTTTCCTGTCCCAGGTGCCGGGCAAGCCACTCGTCGCGGATGTTATGCTTGAAGGCCGCGAGGGCCTCCACATCCGGACAGTCGACGATTTGGTTTTTCTTGGTTAAGAACCGTGTCCAGAATTGTCTGGCCGATTCATCTGGCTGCTGAATTATGTGGCTTAGGTCATTAGCGTCTGGTGGTCGCACATACGTGCCTTGGAAGTTATCGAGGAATGCGGCTTTCAGGTCTTCCGAACTCCCGATTGACTCTGCTGGCAAGCTGTTAAGCCAATGCCGGGCTGGTCCTTTAAGTTTGAATGGGAGATATTTGATGGCGTGAAGATCGTCACCGCGGGCCATGTGGATGTGGAGGAGATAGTCTTCGATCCAAACCGCGGGGTCTGTTGTGCTGTTGTAAGATTCAATATTCACGGGTTTAAACCCTTCGGGGATTTGATGATCCATTACTTCATCTGTGAAGCATAGAGGGTGTGCGACGCCTCTGTACTGGGCGATATCATGACGGAGCTCAAAAGAGCTTTGTCTATTTTGTTCGGCCCGGCCGGACTTACTGTGTCCGGCGCGATGGTTGTCGTCGCGTATCATGGGGCGCCCAGGCGATCCATAGATCGATCTTGATTGTCTTGCCTTATCCTCCAATATATCTTGCAAGTCCGGAGCGTTCCCCTGTGGCCTTGTGCTTTTCGAGCGATGCCGGGGTACGGTTCTAGTGAAGGGCCTAGAGGCCTCTTTGTCGCGACCACGGGGTGGTCAGTCAGCCGTATTGTCTGCTGGTGATGCAGGTTCATACGCCTCCTCCTCTAATCAGGGGAGCAGCTTGCGTTTAGGGTAGCTTTTGGAGGGGCGTTCGAGCTCATGCTCTTCGGCCGCGAGGACTTCAGTCCATCTGTCAGCTAGCAGATCTTGATCAGCTCTAAGATGTTGCTGCTTTTTCTTGAGGCTGTTTGCCGTGGCCATAAGACTGCATTTGAAACGCTCTTGTTCGACAGGATCCTCAGGCACGACGAATTCATCGTCGTCGAGGCTTGCCTCGTCTCCGGAGGGAGGCATATAATCCTCTACCTCTTCTTCTTTCGCTCTCTCATGAGGGCCGGCGTCTCCATCCTCCTGTGCTGAATCTTGCTGGAGTGGGTTGTCTTCGGCACTGTCTGGGGTGTTATTATCTCCGGTGCCAGAATCTTCATTCTTGCTGTGGCGGGATTTAGAACGGCGCCGCTGACGCCGGCGCTTGGGCTGTTGCTTGGAGGGGTCATCCTACGCTGTTCCTTCGCCATTCCCATCCTTTGGGATATCCACCATGTATATGTCATATGATGAGGTGGCTTTCCAGTGCCCGGTAGGAACTGGTTCTTGGTCGTCTCCGGCATCGTCATCCATACCGCCGATGTCTTCGGAGCCGTAGTCTAGCATATCGGTTAGATCGTCGACAGTGGCTACTAAGTGGGTGGTGGGTGGGCTTTGAATTTCTTCGTCGTCCGCATCCCAACCGTCCTGACCGCAGTTCGGCCAGGGCTCTCCTGATAACGAGAGATACTTTAGCGAACTCAAGATGTCGCCAAAAGGTGAGTGTTGAAAGATGTCCGCCGCGGTGAACTCCATGATGGGCGCCCAATCGGATTCGATCGGAGGGGGCGCGGGAGGCTCGGAGTCCGGCGAGGAGTCCAGCTCCTTGGAGTCACGGGCTTCATGAGGGACAAGATCAGTGTTCGGCTCTATCGCCATAGCGGTTGCAGCCCCCGAGGCGGTGTCTAGCCACCCGTCCTCGATCTGCGCAGTCGGCTCCGAATTGAAGATTGGAGCGGACTCGAGTGCGGCCTCCAGGGTACTGTCTGGCTGCAGAGCTAAATCATGCCCATTGTGATAGTGCGGCGCTCCTGGCTGTGGCTCGAATCCATCGAAGATCAAGTCCCCGCGCATGTCAGCTGTGAAGTTCAAACTTCCAAATCTGACCTGACGGCCAGGGGCGTAGCTTTCGATCTGCTCCAGATGGCCAAGCGAATTAGTCCGCAGTGCAAAGCCGCCGAATACGAAGATCTGTCTGGGGAGGAAGGTCTCACCCTGGACTGCGTCGTTGATGATGATCGAAGAAGCCATCGAGCCTATCGGTGACGACACAGAGGAACTCTCAATGAAAGCACCAATGTCGGTGTCAAAACCGGCGGATCTCGGGTAGGGGGTCTTGAACTGTGTGTCTAGACGGATGGTAACAGGAGATAAGGGACACGATGTTTTACCCAGGTTCGGGCCCTCTTGATGGAGGTAAAACCCTACGTCCTGCTTGATTAATATTGATGATATGTGTTACAAGAGTAGATCTACCACAAGATCAAGGAGGCTAAACCCTATAAGCTAGCCTATGGTATGATTGTTGTTCGTCCTACGGACTAAAGCTATCCGTATTATATAGACACTGGAGAGAGGGCTAGGGTTACAAAGAGTCGGTTACAATGGTAGGAGATCTACATATCCGTATCGCCAAGCTTGCCTTCCACGCCAAGGAAAGTCCCATCCAGACACGGGACGAAGTCTTCGATCTTGTATCTTCATAGTCTTGGAGTCTGGCCGATGATGATAGTTCGGCTATCCGGACACCCCCTAGTCCAGGACTCCCTCAGCCATGTTAGTAAAAACTTTTTCAATGACTAGACTCAACTTCGACCAAGGAGTTTGGAAGGGGGATTCCTAAAGGCAGGCGGCTCCGATACCAACTTGTGACACCCCCGATTCAATCGTACACTAATCATGCACGTAAATGTGTACGATCAAGATCAGGGACTCACGAGAAGATATCACAACACAAGTATAAAAGTAAACTAAGTCATACAAGCATCATAATACAAGCCAGGGGCCTCGAGGGCTCGAATACAAGTGCTCGATCATAGACGAGTCAGCGGAAGCAAAAATATCTGAGTACAGACATAAGTTAGACAAGGTGCCATAAGATGGCTAGCGCAAACTAGGATAAAGATCGAAAGAGGCGCAAGCCTCCTGCCTGGGATCCTCCTAAACTACTCCTGGTCGTCGTCTGTGGCCTGCACGTAGTAGTAGGCACCTCCAGTGTAGTAGGAGTCGTCGTCGATGGTGGCGTCTGGCTCCTGGGCTACGACCTCTGGTTGCGGCATCCGAGAAGAAGAGGAAAAGAGGGGAAAGAGGGAGCAAAGCAACCGTGATTACTCATCCAAAGTACTCGCAAGCAAGGATCTACACTACATATGCATGTGTATATGTGTAAAGAGGCCATATCGGTGGATTGAACTGCAGAATGCTGGAATAAGAGGGGGATAGCTAGTCATATCGAAGACTACGCTTCTGGCAGCCTCCGTCTTGCAGCATGTAGAAGAGAATAGATTGAAGTCCTCTAGGTAGCATCGCATAGCATAATCCTACCCAGCGATCCTCCCCTCATCTCCCTGTGGGAAAGCGATCATCGGGTTGTCTCTAGAACTTGTCTGGGTGTGTTTTATTAAGTATCCGGTTCTAGTTGTCATAAGGTCAATGTACAACTCCGGGTCGTCCTTTTACCGAGGGACACAGCTATTTGAATAGATAAACTTCCCTGTAGGGGTGCACCACATTTCCCAACAGGCTCGATTCCTCTGGCCGGACACACTTTCCAGGGTCATGCCCGACCTCGGAAGATCAACACGTCGCAACCCCACCTAGGCACAACAGAGAGGTCAGCATGCCGGTCTAAATCTATGCGCGCAGGGGTCTGGCCCATCGCCCATTGGACACCTGCACGTTGCGTGGGCGGCCGGTGAGCAGACCTAGCAATCTCCATTACAAAGGAAGTTGCGTTACGCGGTCCAACCCGGCGCGTGCCGCTCAGTCGCTGACGTCATGAAGGCTTCGGCTGATACCACGACGTCGAGTGCCCATAACTGTTCCCGCGTAGTTGGTTAGTTCGTAGAGGCCAGTGGCCAGACTCGGATCAAACACCAAGATCTCGTTAAGTGTGTTATTTTGAAGTAACCGCGGGCGCCGACCAGGGCCTGGCCCACCTCTCTCCTAGATGGTCTCAACTTGCCCTGTCGCTCTACCACAATGTAACAGTTGGGGGCCGTTGGGAACCCAGGCCCACCTCTACCGAGATGGAGCCACCTGTCCTTTCAGCCCCCATATCCGAATCATTTGTGGGTACTCTACGAGCCAACCCGACTTTAGTCACCATATGTATAGTATGTATGTATATATGTATAATATATACCCGTGATCACCTCCCGAGTGATCACGACCCAATAGTATAGCAAGGCAGTCTAACAAGAATGCATGGCCACTAATGATAAACTAGCATCCTATACTAAGTATTTAGGATTGCAGGTAAGGTATCAACAGATATAGCAACAATGAGAGAGGCTATGCAATAGAATAGGATTAATCGAAACAGTAACATGCTATACTACTCTAATGCAAGCAGTAGAGAGGAGAATAGGCGATATCTGGTGATCACCGGGGGGGCGGGGACTTGCCTGGTTGCTCTGGCAAGGAGGGGTCGTCAACCTCGTAGTCGAACGGGGTAGCAGCAGCGTCGGTATTGTAGTCTACCGGAGAGAAGAGGAGGAGGAAACAATAAATATAATGCAAACATAAGCATGATGATGCATGACATGACAATAAGCGGCGCTAGGTGTGTCCTAATGCGGTATTATGTGATACCATCGAAGGGGGAAAACATCCGGGAAAGTATCCCCGGTGTTTCGAGTTTTCGGACAAATGAACCGAAGGTGAAATGTTGCAGGTTCGCTATGCTAGTGACGTGTGGCTAACGAACGGGCTGTGTATTCGGATTTGTCTCGTTGTTCTGAGCAATTTTCATGTACGAAGTTTTTCCATCCGAGTTACGGATTATTTTCTATTAATTTTCAAAGTATTAAACAATTTGTAGAATTTCCTGATTTATTAATTATTCAAAATTTAAATGTAAAAGATGTGTGTACCCATTGTGTGCATATCCAGAGAGGCTTACAGGTGGGCCAGGGGGTTGCTGACTCCGCAGGTCAACAGGTCAATGTTGACCAGTCAAACTGGTAGGCGGGGGCCACCTGTCAGTGACACATGTTTTTAACAGGTTAAATAAACTAGTTTAGTTAGTACTAGGCCCCGCTGTCATGGACTATACTAATCAAAACATTAAACTAATTCCTAAAACTAATCGTACTTAATTACCTAATCTAATCTATATGGGGGTCGGGCCCCGCATGGCAGTGGCCAGTGGGTCATCCGGAGTGGCCACGGCCGGGCACGCACGAACGCCCAAGGCATCGGCGGCCACTGCCTGAAGCGGGCGGGGCAGGGCGTGGCCGGTAGCGGGCGGCATCGGCACGGGGCTGGGTATGGCCGGCAGCAGTCCTGGCCGGCGGCGGCCGTCGCCGGCGCAGCAGCCGCAGAGCAGCGCGCAACGGTAGGCGGCAGAGGCGGGCTGCGCGCACGACAGGTTGGGGTGGCGCGGGGCGATGCGGTCGGGCGGCACGGGCGGAGGTGGGGCGCAACAGCGGCGGCGAGTGGCTGCGGTCAACGGGTGACGACGAGCAACGGCGCTTGCGGACAACAGCAGCAGTGCAGCGGCAAGCAGCAACAGAGCAGTAGAGCAGCAAAGCAGCAAGCAGAGTAGCATAAGGAGGAGCAGTGGCGGCAAGCTGGGCAGCGACGGGGCTCCGGACAGGGTGCTCGCGCGGGAGACGAGAGCTCCACAGCTCGAGATCGAGCCATGGATTGGGCTAGGTGGCATCTACATAGCGCCTAGAGTACACACACATTAACATAATACGATGGGGAGAACGACACTGATGCATCCATCGGCAATGGCGGACAACGGAGCCAAAGCTCGTGGGGACGGCACTAAGAAAAGAAATCGAGCATGGGGAGAGAGGGAAAACGAACGGAGGCTCACAGCGGATGTGATGAGAACCTTGACTGCCACAACGGTGGTCGGAGTGTAGCGAATTCATGTGGTGGCCGAGGCAGACGCGGTCGGGGAAGACCATCAATCTCGCCGATGCAGTGCCTCCCGACTTGAACTGGTCTTCGTGGTCGATGAAGAAGGAGGTTGAGCGTTTGGACATCATCTCTCTGTGCGGGGAGGCAAGCGGCCGCGGGATCGACACGACGACAGCGACAACAACGCTTGGGTTAGCTCGAACAGAGGAGAGGGAGCAAGGGAGAGGAAAACAGAGGAGCTAGGGTTCGAGAGGAGGGGCGTCGGGGGATTATAGGCCGATAGGGCACGGGATGGCCGCCATGCACGGCCTTGGCTGGCGGATGGCCGCCACGGCCACCCCTGTCTCCTCTAGCGAGAGGTGGGAGGCAAGCGGGGGTTGGTCTAGGCCGTTTTGCTACATGGGGCAAGGGGCCCAGTAGATTAGGTTTATTTTCTTTCCACTAGTATTTTTCCATTTACTTTTCTATTTATTTATTTAGCTACTGTTTTGCACTTTCCTTTAGCATCAAAATGGTTTTTAAAAATGTAAAACCTTGCCATATAATTACTATGCATTATTTTGCACTACCACAAAAAGTTTGGGTTCAAAATAATTTATTAAGTTTTAGTTTATATATAAATGGGATAAAAGGTGTTGTTGGTCCATTGTTTTAATATCCATGGGAAATTTCATATTAAACAAAAATGTTAATTATTTCATGAAAAATTGTTAGAGAATACTTGCAACCTAACCCAAGTTTTTACTTTACCTTTTGAAAAAATTAATTATTTGACCTTTCTTTAAAATTTGAATTTCAATTGGGTTTGGATCAAAGTGAGGTTCAGAAAAATTAAATGTGATGACATGGCCCATTAATGTGTGATTACTGTAGATTGACTACCAGGGTGTTACACGCGTTTTAGAGGGGACGCACTACTGCTATTTTTCTTTCAGCAACGCGTTTTCCTGAACCGCACTACTGCGAAATAGCAGTAGCGTCGTATTTTGAGGAAGCATACCATTTTGAGGTTTACTGTAAGATTCTATGTATAAGGTTTTTTCTAGTAGTGGGAGCATATAACTACGCATTTTGAGGAAGCAAGCCATTAAGCAACACCTCATCCCCTTTTAATAGTATTGGCTTTCCTATAGACTCAATGTGATCTTGTATCACTAAAATAGAAAATGTAGAGTCTTGGACTTTAGAGCTTGAGCCAATCCTTTGTCATTAGCATTTTAAGGGGTCCACATTCCTAATTCATGCCATGCCAATCATTGAACTTTTTGAAAATATTTATGTTGAAATGACATTAGTTCAGTGAGCTATATGTTGTTAATCATTACCAAAACCACCCAGGGATAGTTGCACTTTCATCGGCGTTTTTGAAGAGAGTACTAAATAAATTTGATGTGTCCCGTCAACTCGACGAGAAGCTTGCTTACTACGCCTTCTCCCTCGCCAACACGTGTCTGGTGGCTCGCAGCACGAGGAGAAACTTTTGCTTACAAGCGGTGGATGTGCAACAGTTCATTTGGTGTCAGATTGCCAGAAGTATTACTGTAGTACCATAATTATTGTTCGACTTCCGGAAGAGGAGAAGAGCCAAGCGCAAGGTCACATACTAACCTAGTATAGTACTACTATAGCCAAAGCTGGTCCACCTTTTTAGAGCATGGTTAATTTATATAGGCGGCTCTTGCAGTGGCACATCATTTGGAGCAAGTACTCTCTTCGTAGGAACAAAGGAAGTGAAACAAAATTTGGATGCTAGCTTGCCAATTAAAACATGATTACATAGGGGGAAAATCCTATAGCTTTCTATCCTATGAATCAAACGACCAATGTAGGAAAATTATGAGGGGGGGGTCTCTCCAACAGCGTTCCTCGGCTCGCACCTAGCATCACGGTGGTAGAACTTGGAGTCATTCATGTGGTACACGTGGCATCTCAGATCTGGACACAAGGTGACGCGACCTATCACTTTGTCCGCCATTTGAAGCGGAACGCCGGTGGAGGGCTAGCATCTCCAATATTAGGTTGGCTCTATGTGATGTGGCAACTTCAGAGACTAACCGGATGCTGGCTATACTACTATGGTACTCACACTCCGAGAAGTGACTCGAAAACCATTCATAAATCGAGTTTATTACATGCATTTGCAAATGTACCATTCATTACATACAACAAGTCATCAACACACAACGACAACGAGGATACATGTTGGATTATAGATTATTTCCAACAAAACATTCTACAATTACTAAAGTTTTCATCACACAACAAATAAAAAGCAAAGAAATGAACTTCATCTCAACCAATCCTCGACGTTGGAAATGCTTGCTTTGAACCATAGGTGCTCTGGGAAGGGCCAGCTATTGTCAATATCGAGAGCAATGACTGATCATCCAGGCTGAAGCGATATATATCAGTACCAAGGTAGGGAACCACCGCAATGTCCGAGGTATAGATACAATTGCTTCTCATAAATTGTAGTAACGTTGTGTCAACAGCAGCTGGAGCGCCTTTCACAATAAGTTGATAGTTTGGTCCAAGGAAGAGCGAGTTTTCTCCAAGACTGTCAATACGGAACCAGGGAGAAGGTGGTTGCGCTAGCACACTAGTATCCATCTCGAATACCCTGCAACAGGTGTTGGAATAGGTTCGGAGAGGGCGACCATGGGAGACAACACGTGGTCCCTCAGTAGTAACAATCTTAGTGCACTATATACAAACAAGAAAAGGTGATCCATCGGAATTTGTTGCTAGGTGCCACTGAGTATATAATTTCTACTCGTCCTCATGTTCGTGATCATCACCATCGACATCTCCCCCTTGGTTATAAAATTTTTCAAGTATAGGTGGTGGAATGTTCACAGGACCTTGGAAACACAAAAAGGTTAATTAGTAAAGGGAAACTTGCTAACGCGCATGCATGTGGATGAAACAATTATAATTATGGTGGAAGACAAACATACCGAAACCACAAGGATGCCCTGCAAAAACAGTGCCGCGAGTGTTGGCAGCAAACAAAAGACGCTCGTATGAAATTGCATCACAATACTCATCCGTGTACAGAAATTGATTTTTGAGCAATATCCATGGACGAGCCGTGGAAGCAGTAACGACGACAACAAGCTTGTGGAAGATAGCAACAACTTCATAGTTCTTATAATCCCAAGAGCGGTTGGGAACTCGACAAATTGCTATCTTCTGTAGACGACAGCCACCATGATCGTATTTGAACGTGCGTAGATCGTCTGTGTGCTCAACCTCAGGGCACTCTAAGATTTTTGGAAGTGGAGTCCGCTGATGAGTGTACACATTCACAAGTTCCCACTCGCCATTGTTCCCAATATAAACAACCCAATATCCATTTGCGCCAGCGCAGGCCTTACCCTTAAGCGATGGCATCTTGACATCAGACGTATCATTATCAAGCGACATCAACTTGCACAAGGTGAGGCTTCCGTCGTCCGTGCCCATGTGAACAGGCTTATAGCGAAGAAGATAAGGGAGATCAAACCGCTCCTGGACCCTTGGGGTTCCTTGTTATGATGTTATTAGTTGAGTCGAGAATGGTCTTGAACGAACCTGCCATGCTAGCCGAGGTGATGACGTCCCACCAATCAATGAGTTCCTCCACCACGTCATCTTTCAGGTCGGGGCAAGAATAAGAGGGTCGTTTCTGGCTTGTTCCCTCCCTGGAGAAGACGATCGAACAATGGAAGAAAGAAGGGTGAAGGCAAATGGAGGAGGGAGGAAGAGCTTGTGACAACAGTTCCAGATCGAGAGGGAAAGGCGAAGAGGCGATGGACGGTTGCCACGGTAGACGAAGAGGCGCCCCGGCCTACATAGACGTCCGTTTGGAAATTGTACAAAAGGACTCTCCCTCCTCTCACTGACATGTTGGAACGGGACCACATGTCAATGAAATATGGTGTGTCATTTCTCGTGAAAAATGTAATCTGGCCGCGTTGGCCCGAAGTGCCGCATTATTTCTTGACTTTATTTTTTTAATGGTGTGACGTTCAATTTTGAAGCACAACTAACTGGTACTGTATGCAGAGAAAATATAAACTACTCTAGCACTACTCCACCTCTAGTACTATTAGTATAAAAAAGATATATAGGCTGGAGCTTCAGTGCTTTCTTGCTAAGGGCTGCCCACTTGCTTCTCACACTATCACCCTCTCTCTAGATCTAAAAAATACAACCTCTCTCTCCTTCCTCACCGGTGGTTACAGATACGCCGGGGAATAAAAGGACGTGCAGCGTTGACACACTCGTCGTCGGCGAGCGAGGTCACACACTGACGACAAGGCCGTCCTCTCAGACCTAGCGCCCGCGAGGGATGGCCTCTGTCCCCAAGCTCTCTGCCGTAGTGTGCGCGGAGGACGACGACCACGAGCGAAGCTACTTCCTGCCGACCCTCAAGTACGCCACCTCTTTTCAAACCATACCCTTGTTCTATTACCCCATCCGCCACGACACTGCATGTGGATCTTTTTCCACTCTACCATCTTCCCAATTTGCTATCCTCTGCTCTGCTGGTCACGCAGACGAAAACCTTAATTTGCACTATTAAAGGAAACCCTACTTCATGCAGACTAATCCATGTTTGGGTTGAATAAGGAAAGGAAGGGAGACTGTACTATCCAAGAGAGTAGGCATCGAACCCGCATCTAGGTTGAAAAGGGGAAAATCAGTAGCTGAGGAATGAGTCTCGTGTCTCTTGTTTGAAGAAGGGTAGAAAGGCATGACAACACAATAGAGAATGAACAGGTCGATCGGTTTGTTGTCCTCACATAGGAAAAAGGTGGCTAAAGAGAAAAAAATGGGACATAATCCACATATGCTGCCTGGATATTTGTTGCTCTGGGCAACCATACCTCCCTCACCACTCTATGCATCCGTGGAGGTACATCGTACTGGTGCACCCACTGTCTGAATGGGCCTCCCATGCTCTTATTGCCACTTTTTTGCTGTTAGTATAACGCCAGCGGTCAAGTCAAGCAATGGTACCGCAGTGATGCCACATTTAACTAATGTCGCACTCAGTCGAATGCCACTGATACATTTAAGCAATGCCATTTAATGTCACTGGATTATTTCAGGGTTAGCTGTTGATTGTGGATGTATTAAAGATTTTTCAGCTAAGGCATTCTAATGTTGTTGCACAACCAGTATACCAACGATGAATCTTGTTACTACCTTCAGAATTTTGCACTGTTATTGCTTATAGATTACATACCTCACTTTCATGAGATAAGTCAATTTTTTTTGTATAGTGTCAAGAGGAAAGGTCAAGAGTGGGCACCTCCTCCTCCGACTGTTCTCTTGATTCATTCTATCAGGTTTTTATGTTTGACCGATTATCAAGATTGGGATAGCAAATTTTAGGTCTCCTCGAGTTAGAAATAATATTTACCTTGAAGGTACATGGTTTGCAATTTTTTTATACTGTCATTAGTTAATAATGCTAGTTACCTTCAGACTTCTGTATTTGGTTTAATGCTCTTGCATAGCTAGTATACCAATGCTGAAACTTGTTACCTTTACATTTTGTATTGTTAATTCTTATAGAAATCTTCTAGTGCTAGAGCTTATGGAAATTTGTTTAGTAAAACCATTGTACTATACCCTGTAATAAAATAACTACTCTACTGTTGCACTAACCACTGGATTAGTGTATATTTGTACTATTGCAATGGTGTTGCATTATCGTATGGACATATGTAAGGTGTGGCAAGCTTTCCCAGATACGTGCTCAAGAAAACTACTACCTGTTTTTCTAAATACTAGACGTTTGGGTACTTTATATTAAACTACGAAAACGTCTTATATTAAGGAACAGAGGGTGTAGAGTTCACTCAAATTATCCTGGTAAAGCTAGTGACAACTGTTCTAAAATTAATGTTCATTATGTTATCGGAGGGACGTCTGTATGTTTGTCTCTAATGTCTGTCGACTACATACTTGACATCATGATGTAATGTTAAGTCATTTCCTTTTGTACAGTGTCACTGAATTGTCAAGGCGGTGATGGCATTTTATTTTAGTTGAACTGCACAAAATATGCTTAAAAGAAGAGGAACGGTCAAGAATGGCTCAATTTTTCAGAAAAAACTATGTATGCCTTCCTGACATCAGTCGCTGTTGCCTTATTTATTCCTTCAAATAGGTGTTAGAAATAGTCTTGCTACCTTTTCCCATTAAGAAATTGGAATGCTTATATTTGTGAGTCTATGCTTCAATTGGTGCCACTTTTATAGTAATCACACTTTCAATATCTATGCAAACAGCGATGCTAGATTTTAGTGGAACAGCACAAAAAGTCCAAATGGTTCAACATTAGGAGCATGTTTTCTTCCAAACCTTTATATCCAATTGGTGGCACTATGAGCTATTCATTACGAAGGTACATGGTTTGATACTATCTTGCTACTCCTTTTGTACTAGCATTAGATAGTAATACTAGTGGTTTGCATGTGAAATTATTGGTAGGGTGGACCTACATTGGAGGTGCAGACATGATTCAATGATTGCTTGCTCAATTTCGGCTGTATCGATTTCACCTCTTCCATCACTGCGAACATGGATATCCTTGGTCTGATGAAGAATAGGTGCTATATTTCTGCTCTGAACCAGCAAATCAATTCAGTATGAAATTGTCCAGGGCAAAACATGACTGTATCAAATTGTCCAGTGCAAAACATGACAGATGCTAAGCGGAAGAGACGTGTTTAAACCGAAAATACAAGGTGGGGTATATGTTTACTAGCTGCTTGATATTTGTGCAGATAGAGATGTCTGCCGTTGCTATTTGGCAAACAAACAAAGTGACCACAATTTTGGTTGAACTGCATAAGAGAATAGTATAGTCGTTGCATGTAGTGCCATTTGAAAATAGACACAAAAAGATTGGTTAGTCAATTCATGGTCTGCAGAAAGGTAGTACTGTACTATTTATTGGCCAACACTAGGTGCTTCATTGCTTTGGTCTGATTATACAATGGGCATCATTTTGCCTAATTTAAAGTTTATATTCCAAAAATAGTTTCACCGTGTGATCGAGAGAAGACCAAATCATATTGCAGTGGATGTTCCTCCATCATGCATGGTTCATTCTCATGGTTCCAGCTGTTGGTGAAACCACTTACGTTTGCAAGAGGAAATGTAGACTTCACAAAAAAATTTGTCTTTCACTCTGTACTAAATGTTGGCCAAGAGAAGCATCCATGTTAGTAGGAAGAACAGATGTTTTTTCTAGATCTTTGCTTATGGAGCTACATATTTGTATATGATCTGTGAATCGTTGAGATGCATTAACATGTTGATCTTATGTATGGGAATCGTACTAGTTGGTTTTGAATTTGGGATACTAATGTGAACATATTACAATGCCAGGCCTGTGAGTCTCGTGTGAACATTTTGAACGAATCGGCTCTTACTGTTGTGCACAACATGATCCTTATTTCTGTGTTCTCGATGTTTACAAGTTACTAATAATTCCTTATTTCTGTCCGCACAGTGTTTACAAGTTACTGATCGATCACTAGCTAGCCTACTAATGCAGTCCCGCCAATTTTAGTTGCGACGCAAGATCCGAAGTGGCAGTTTTTTGAATAAAAATGCCTACCTCTGAAGAAACTGACAAGCTGCTCTGAAGAAAATGCCATGCGAATCTGAAGAAATTGCCAGCAAAAACGTTCGCAAATGCCTTATCTCCCAGCGAATGTTCATCAACTAATGTGATCATACACGTACACCATCCGACCAACTCGATCCTACACGTACACTATCCGACCTATTCGATCCTACACGGATAAATAGCAGATCACACATGTACTACCTCCTTTTCAGTTTGCGGGGCTCAATTCAAAAAACGACCTACTCGATCCTACACGAATAAATAGCGGATCACGCACGTACTACCTCCTTTTAGGTTTGTAGGGCTTAATTCAAAAATCTCACCAACCAAGGTAGATGATGAGTGGTGGAATCAATTTTGAGAAAAGGGAGTAACTCATCTGGATGATTCGAGTGCACTCGTTTGACCGTCATGCCAGCGCGCGACCCAGCACGGACGGGATGCACCACTGACGGGACGGGATGGCACAGTCATAATTTCACTTTTTCTACTTTTCCATGGCAAGCTGGCGTGCTAAGCCATTCCTGCTTATGCATCGAATTCGAATGACCGCGATGACCATCGCGTTTCCCGCGACACGCTGGTTTGCCTACCTTCCGCCTATAATTACTATTTCCCAGACTTCTCCGGTGGCACCATCATCCAACTCGCCCTATCCTCATAAGCCCCCACCGTCCCGACATTGCTCGCCACTTATCCTTGCTCTCGGCACGTCCGCCATGCCCCCGCCCATCCGCGATAGGCGATGCCGAAGAAGGTCACTGCCGGAACTAGTGTTCAATTTTTCATCGGAGAGCAGACGGAGGGAGGAGGCATTCTATCGGTCTTTAGATGACAATGTGGAGTATGAGGAGTTGTTGGAGCGCGACCGCTTGGCGGAGGAGCAGCGTATCACCGATTTGTGCTGCCAGCGGGACATGGACCAGCAACGCACCGATGCTCTGAGTCGCGAGAAAAGCACCTGCAACTGGGCCGACTACGTGGAGGTCGGCGCCCGATGATACGTCTCCAACGTATCTATAATTTATGAAGCATTCATGCTATTATATTATCTGTTTTGGATGTTTACGGGCTTTATTATACACTTTTATATTATATTTGGGACTAACCTATTAACCGAAGGCCCAGCCCATAGTGATGTTTTCTTGCCTATTTCAGTGTTTCAAAGAAAAGGAATATCAAACGGAGTCCAAATGGAATGAAACCTTTGGGAGCGTGATTTTTCGAATGAACGTGATCCAGGAGACGTGGAGCTGACGTCAGGGAAGCTTCGAGGAGGCCACGAGGCAGGGGAGCGCGCCCACCCCCTTGGGCGCGCCCTCCACCGTCGTGGGCCCCTCGTGGCTCCCCTCACCGACTTCTTTCGCCTATATAAGTCCATATACCGTAAAACCATCGGGGAAGACAATAGATCGGGAGTTCCGCCGCTGCAAGCCTCTGTAGCCACCAAAAATCAATTGGGACCCTGTTCCGGCACCCTGTCGGAGGGGGGATCCCTCACCGGTGGCCATCTTCATCATCTCGGCGCTCTCCATGACGAGGAGGGAGTAGTTCACCCTCGGGGCTGAGGGTATGTACTAGTAGCTATGTGTTTGATCTCTCTCTCTCGTGTTCTTGAGGTGATACGATCTTGATGTATCGCGAGCTTTGCTATTATAGTTGGATCTTATGATGTTTCTCCCCCTCTACTCTCTTGTAATGGATTGAGTTTTCCCATTGAAGTTATCTTACCGGATTGAGTCTTTAAGGATTTGAGAACACATGATGTATGTCTTGCCGTGCTTATCTGTAGTGACAATGGGATATTCACGTGAGTCAGTTGATGTATGTTCTTGTGATCAACTTGCGGGTTCCGTGACCGTGGGAATCTATGCATAGGGGTTGGCATACATTACATGTTGAATCTCCGATAGAAACTTTGGGGCACTCTTTGAAGTACTTTGTGTTGGTTGAATAGATTAATCTGAGATTGTGTGATGCATATCGTATAATCATGCACACGGATACTTGAGGTGACAATGGAGTATCTAGGTGACATTAGGGTTTTGGTTGATTTGTGTCTTAAGGTGTTATTCTAGTATGAACTCTATGATAGATCGAACGGAAAGAATAGCTTCATGTTATTTTACTACGGACTCTTGAATAGATAGATCAAAAAGGATAACTTTGAGGTGGTTTCATACCCTACAATAATCTCTTCGTTTGTTCTCCGCTATTAGTGACTTTGGAGTGACTCTTTGTTGCATGTTGAGGGATAGTTATATGATCTAATTATGTTATTATTGTTGAGAGAACTTGGACTAGTGAAAGTATGAACCTTACGCCTTGTTTCCTAGCATTTCAATACCATTTCCGCTCACTTTTGTCGCTTGCTACCTTGCTGTTTTTATAATTTCAGATTACAAATACCTTTAACTACTACCCATATTGCACTTGTATCACCATCTCTTCGCTGAACTAGTGCACCTATATGATTTACCGTTGTATTGGGTGTGTTGGGACACAAGAGACTCTTTGTTATTTGGTTGCAGGGTTGTTTGAGAGATACCATCTTCATCGTACGCCTCCCACGGATTGATAAACCTTAGGTCATCCACTTGAGGGAAATTTGCTACTGTCCTACAAACCTCTGCACTTGGAGGCCCAACAACATCTACAAGAAGAAGGTTGTGTAGTAGACATCAAGCTCTTTTCTGGCGCCGTTACCGGGGAGGTGAGTGCTTGAAGGTATATCTTTGGATCTTGCAATCGAATCTTTTTGTTTCTTGTTTTATCACTAGTTTAGTCTATAAAAGAAAATTACAAAAAAATGGAATTGAGGGTGCCTCATATGCTTCATCTTTTTAATATCTTTCGTGAAAATGATGGAAAGGAAAATTGTGCTCAATTACTAGAAGAAGAATGCATTAAAATGTTTGGCACTAAATATTTGAATGATGAGCATGATTGCAATGTTGTTAGTATGAATTCCTTGAATATCCATGATGCTAATGATATGCAAAGGCACAAGCTTGGGGATGCTATGTTTGATGAAGATGATATTTTTTGTCCCCCAAGTTTTGATGAGCAAATTTATTATGATGATAGCATTCCTCCTATTTATGTTGATTATATTGATGAAAGTGGATTTGGAGAGGTTATGACTTTATTTAGTGATGAATCCACTATTTTGGAAGAGGTTCCAATTGATTATGAGAACAAAATTGCTATATATGATGATTATTGTGATGGCATGTATGCTATAAATAAGAATGATAACCATGAAACTTGTCATCTTGATTTTAATTTTCAATTGGATTATGCCTCACATGATAGTTATATTGTTGAGTTTGCTCCCACTACTATTCATGAGAAGAAATTTGCTTATGTGGAGAGTAATAAAAATTCTATGCTTATAGATCATGAAAAGAATGCTTTATGTGATGGTTATATTGTTGAATTCATTCATGATGCTACTGAAAATTATTATGAGGGAGGAACATATGCTTGTAGGAATTGCAATAATATCAAGTTTCCTCTCTATGTGTTGAAAATCTTGAAGCTATGCTTGTTTTACCTTCCTATGCTAGTTGATTCTTGTTCCCATAAGTTGTTTGCTCGCAAAATCTCTATGCATAGGAAGTGGGTTAGGCTTAAATTTTCTAGTAATATGCTTCATGATGCTCCCGTTATGTTTCAATTCTTATCTTTTATGTGAGCATCATTGAAATCATCATGCCTAGCTAGGGGCGTTAAACGATAGCGCTTGTTGGGAGGCAACCCAACTTTATTTTTGTTCTTTACTTTTTGTTCCTGTTTAGTAATTAATAATTCATCTAGCCTCTGGTTATATGTGGTTTTATGTTTTTAATTAGTGTTTGTGCCAAGTAGAACCTTTGGGAAGACTTGGGTGAAGTCTTTATGATCTTGCTGTAAAAAACAGAAACTTTAGCGCTCACGAGATTAGCTGCCATTGCTTACTGGAGAGTGATTTTAGGTTGTTTCTTTTTTCAGATGATTAATAGAAAAATTACACCGGACCAAAAATTTATTTCAGAATTTTTGGAGTTCTATAAGTATTAGAATGATACATATTACTACAGACTATTCTGCTTTTGACAGATTCTGTTTTCTATGTGTTGTTTGCTTATTTTGATGAATCTATGAGTAGTATTGGAGGATATGAACCATAGATAAGTTGGAATACAGTATATATTACACCAATAGGAATTTATAATGAGTTCACAAAGTACCTAAGTGGTGATTTATTTTCTTATACTAACGGAGCTTACGAGTTTTGTGTTGAGTTTTGTGTTGTGAAGTTTTCAAGTTTTGGGTAAAGATTCGATGGACTATGGAATAAGGTGTGGCAAGAGCCTAAGCTTGGGGATGACCAAGGCACTCCAAGGTAATATCCAAGGACAACCAAGAGCCTAATCTTGGGGATGCCCAAGGCACCCCAAGGTAATATTCAAGGACAACCAAGAGCCTAAGCTTGGGGATGCCCCGGATGGCATCCCCTCTTTCGTCTTTGTATCGGTAACTTTACTTGGAGCTATATTTTTATTCACCACATGATATGTGTTTTGCTTGGAGCATCATTTTATTTTGTTAGTATTTGCTTTATGTTATTTGGAATAATGTTTTGCATCTATGTTTTCAATACAGATGTCAAGGATAGCCTTTACCATGCTTATTTTGCAAGTATACATGTTGCTGTTTCAAAACAGAAAGTTTACCGCTGTTGCAAAACTTCCCTAGAAAATTAAGAGAGTGATATAATGTTGAATCTTTTTGCATATTGAGATATGATAAATCTTCTACAACTTAGTATTTTTCTTATAATTTTTGGAGTGAGGGAAGTATGATGAATCTTGCATTCTTTACAGACTATACTGTTTTGGCAGATTGCTGTTATGTTTACATTGTTTCATATGTTCGCTTGTTTAATGATTCTATTTGAGGATAGGAGTATAAAATATGAAGAGACATTTAGTATGAAATGTTGAATAATAATGTTAGTAATTTCTTACAGTAGAAAATGATAAGGTTTTTGCATTGTTTTATACTATGGATTATTCCATCTGTGCCCCCAATTCCTTAGTTGTGCTCAGTTTTCCCCACTCGCTCATTTTGCCTTGGTTTTGAGCAACTTTTCAGGGGCAAAAGTGAGGAAAATGTGAAGGCAAAAATTTTGAGTCATGGAGAAAAGTGAGTAAAAAGTTAACGAATGGGGAAAAGTGAGCACAACTAAGAGACGAGGGGCATAGATTTAAATAACCCTTTATACTAACTTATCTCACGAGTTCTTGTTGAGTTTTGTGTGGATGAAGTTTTTGAGATTTAGGAAAACCGTGATATAAAAGGAATTAATGAGACACAAAATCTCAAGCTTGGGTATGCCCAAGGCACCCCAAGATAATATTTCAAGAAGTCTCAAGCATCCAAACTTGGGGATGCCCCGGTAGGCATCCCACCTTTCTTCTTCAACAATTATCGGTTAGTATCGGTTGAACCTAAGTTTTTGCTTCTTCACATAATTATTTAACTACTCATTGATCTTCACTTATATCTTTTTGAAGTAGTTTGCCATTTACTCATGTGCTTCACTTATATCCTATGAGTAAATGGTTGAATGAGTTGAATGTCATAAATCTGAAATTATATATGTTTCATATGCTTACCCCGTTGGGAGTAATGACTTCACATCTAAGAAGTAGAGGTAGTATATTTATTGAAGTTTAGCAAGCATTGTATTGGTCACTTGAACAATTCATGAAAGAATATTGAAGGAAGAGAAATTTCACATACAAATATACTATCTTAGACATCTTCTATGATTGTGAGCCCCATTAATTATTTTCAAACCTGAGCAAATTAGTTGAAATTGGACAAGGAAGACAACGTAATGAGTTATGCTTGGGTATATCTGTACTAAGCGGGAATACTGCTTGTGCATCCAAATTCCTTGAACCAAGTTTCTTCCATGAGTGTCCACCATAGCTACCTATATGCGGTATTTACCTGCCGTTCCAAGTAAATTTGCATGTGCCAAACTCTAAACCTTCAAATAATAATCTGTTTTGTATGCCCGAATCGCTCATGTAGCGACTAGGGGCTGTCAGTGTCTTCTATGCTAGGTGGGTTATTCTCACGATGAGTGGACTCCGCTCATCATTCACGAGAAAAATGGCTGGTAACTAGGATGCCCAGTCCCATGTTCAAAAGATCAAAATCAAATCAAAATAATTGCAATAAAAACTCCCCCGGGATTGATGTTAGTTGGAGGCACTTGTTGTTTCGGGCAAGCCATGGATTGATGATTGTTGGTGGAGGGGGAGTAAAAACTTTACCATTCTGTTTGGGAACCGCCTATAATGTATGTAGTATGGAAGATATTAGGAACTCTTGGTTGTTATGTTGACAATGAGAACATACCTCTCAAAATTATTTATCTCTACTTCAAAATCGAGCTCTGGCACCTCTGCAAATCCCTGATTCCCTCTACAAAGGGCCTATCTTTTACTTTTATGCAAGAGTCAGTAGTATTCCTTCTCATTCCTACCTACTCATTAGTTGGAAAGCGTCGTGTGTTGCGGAAAGATCTAAGCATATATGGCCATGCAAATATATTTGATCATGAATTATTATTGTTGACAATTATCTATATGATAAGTGAGTTGGGAGGCGAAACACTAAGACCCTATCTTTCTCTGTGTTCGATGGATGCTATTTGTTCTAAGAATATGCTTTGAGTGGTAGCAATCATGGAAGACTATATGATAGTTGAGTATGTGGAGTTTGCTAAATCAAAGCTCTAACATAGACACTTCCTGAAAATAAGATGAATTGTAATTGTTTGCTGACTGAGAATGAAGTTTGCTAGTTTTCAAGAAAGTTTATGGTCTATGCTTTAACATGTGAATAGCTTGTTACTTGATCTTGAGAAGTTTTATGAGATGAACTACTGTTATGACATATAATCATGCTAGAACAGGTTATTTAAATTATCATTGATCAAACTTGTGCACCTACTAGCATTCATACTTCATAAATTCTTTCTTTTACCATTTACCTAATCGAGGACAAGGAAGAATTAAGCTTGGGGATGCTGATACGTCTCCAACGTATCTATAGTTTATGAAGCATTCATGCTATTATATTATCTGTTTTGCGTGTTTACAGGCTTTATTATACACTTTTATATTATTTTTGGGACTAACCTATTAACCCTAGGCCCAGCCCATAGTGCTGTTTTCTTGCCTATTTTAGTGCTTCGAAGAAAAGGAATATCAAACAGAGTCCAAACGGAATGAAACCTTCGGGAGCGTGATTTTTCGAACGAACGTGATCCAGGAGACATGGAGCTGAAGTCAGGGAAGCTTCATGGAGGCCACGAGGCAGGGGGCGCGCCCACCCCCTGGGCACGCCCTCCACCCTTGTGGGCCCCTCGTGGCTCCCCTCACCGACTTCTTTCGCCTATATAAGTCCATATACCCTAAAACCTTCGGGGAAGACAATAGATCGGGAGTTCCGCCGCCTCAAGCCTCTGTAGCCACGAAAAACCAATCGGGACCCTGTTCCGACACCCTGCCGGAGGGAGGATCCCTCACCGGTGGCCATCTTCATCATCCCAGTGCTCTCCATGACGAGGAGGGAGTAGTTCACCCTCGGGGCTGAGGGTATGTACCAGTAGCTATGTGTATGATCTCTCTCTCTCTCTCTCTCTCTCTCTCTCTCGTGTTCTTGAGGTGATACAATCTTGATGTATCGCGAGCTTTGCTATTATAGTTGGATCTTATGATGTTTCTCCTCCTCTACTCTCTTCTAATGGATTGAGTTTTCCCTTCAAAGTTATCTTATCAGATTGAGTCTTTAAGGATTTGAGAACACTTGATGCATGTCTTGTCGTGCTTATCTGTGGTGACAATGGGATATTCACGTGATTCACTTGATGCATGTTTTAGTGATCAACTTGCGGGTTCCGTGACCTTGGGAATCTATGCATAGGGGTTGGCACACGTTTTCATATTGACTCTCTGGTAGAAACTTTGGGGCACTCTTTGAAGTACTTTGTGTTGGTTGAATAGATGAATCTGAGATTGTGTGATGCATATCGTATAATCATGCCCACGGATACTTGAGGTGACAATGGAGTATCTAGGTGACATTAGGGTTTTGGTTGATTTGTGTCTTAAGGTGTTATTCTAGTATGAACTCTATGATAGATCGAACGGAAAGAATAGCTTCATGTTATTTTACTATGGAGTCCTGAATAGATAGATCAAAAAGCATAACTTTGAGGTGGATTTGTACGCTACCATAATCTCTTCATTTGTTCTCCGCTATTAGTGAATTTGGAGTGACTCTTTGTTGCATGTTGAGGGATAGTTATATGATCTAATTATGTTATTATTGTTGAGAGAACTTGCACTAGTGAAAGTATGAACCTTAGGCCTTGTTTCCTAGCATTGCCATACCGTTTACGCTCACTTTTATCGCTTGCTACCTTGGGTTTTTATAATTTCAGATCACAAATACCTTTATCTACTATCCATATTGCACTTGTATCACCATATCTTCTCCGAACTAGTGCACCTATACAATTTACCATTGTATTGGGTGTGTTGCAGACACAAGAGACTCTTTGTTATTTGGTTGCAGGGTTGTTTGAGAGAGACCATCTTCATCCTACGCCTCCCACGGATTGATAATCCTTAGGTCATCCACTTGAGGGAAATTTGCTACTGTCCTACAAACCTTTGCACTTAGAGGCCCAACAATGTCTACAAGAATAAGGTTGTGTAGTAGACATCACCCGACAAATAGCCCTGGAGGCTGTCGGAAACGCACGCGTTCGCGGCGTGGAATTTTACTACCAGCTCGTGAAGTGGGTTTCCCGCTTAGAAGCCAAAGCTTCGGTGGACCACGCCGGCATGGAAAGGGCCAACGCGCACGAGCAACACACCCTATCGCACCTCTGGCACGTCCGAGGTGAGGCGGAGGACTCTGGTGCCGGCATTTAGCGTGTATCGCAAATGGCGGCCGGCATCGTCTAGTTAGCTAAGAGTAAGTTAGTACTTGTACACTACTAGAGTATTAGTGGGAGTAGATAGCTAACTTGGCTATGATGGTTGTCAACATGGAAGTTTAGTGCTCTATATCTGGATCAGACCTGTTACTTTGCTCTGAATGTTGAACTTTCCGTTTGAACGTATCGAATGTGCTGTTATTTTCTTAAATGGGTTGTATTTGTCTGCCACAAATTTAGAGGCTGACTTGTGGGCCTGCCAAGTCGACGCGTACACAATCAGGAGATGATTGTACGTGGAGAGGATGACAGCAGGGACCCACCAAGGTCATGGCAGTACACAACCAAGTGCCTCCTTATTTCAAGCCAATGAAGAAAATGGCTCCTCCTAATGGATTTCTGACATCTGGGTCCCATGCCATTGTCAATGTAGTCAACAAATGAGAGAATTGCACAACGAGCGGTTGACACCAAGGACCTAGCAGCTCGCCCAGTTATTTTTGTTTTGGGTTAATTTGATAAATGCCACTCCAAATATGGTTATTCTGAGAAATGCCACCGCAATTTCCAAACTTTTAAAAATGCCATTTCATGCCATTTCTAGTGGCAATTTTTGAAGTCTGGAGTGGCTTTTTTCAAAGTTTGCGAATTGGAGTGGCGTTTTCTAAGTTTGCAAAAATTGCAATGGCATTTTTCAAAGTTTGGAAATTGTAGTGGCATTTTTATGAATCGCCATAATTGGAGTGGCATTTAGCTAATTTGTTTTTGAGATGGAAGAAGGGTGTCAACTGGGCTGTGCGGGGCACTCTAGATAGGTTGATGCACAAGCAGTGGCTGTTTGATGTCCATGCAATGGCCGTCGTGCTTCTTCAATATCTCCTCTTCCTGCTCCAGCCGCTCAAACAAGCGCCGGCAGGACTGCCTGCTCCCTCCTCCCTGTGGCCAGCTGTGCTGCCACACAGGCCTCATCGCCCCATCGTACTCCCATCGCTGGCCTAGCCATCCCTCTACTCACCCACACCTGCTGTTATTCTCCAGCGACGGCAAATGAACTAGTAAACCCTCGTACATTCGTACTCCCCTCTGCGTCAGAAACAACTGTCGAGTCTTCCCTGGCTCCGTGTCATTCCCTTCCTAGGCCTCGCCGTTGTCCACCGCCCTGGTGCTCTCGGTGCAGCATGGTCAACATGGTCAATGACCAACATGCATCTGAAGTGGGCTGTACGTGGGGAGGCTGAGAGCTGGGTCCATGGCTGCACACATGTAAATGTCCTTAATACATGCAAAATAATTATTCCTCCACCTGTCATCTGGGACCCACCGAAAGGGCCTCTATATTTCGCAAAAAAACGTTCCCACCGCTGACAGCTCAGACCCACCAACTATATCTTCGCACGCAAGGAAGTGCCTCCTTATTACGCGCAAAAAAATGAATACTCCCCCTACTAGCTAGGACCCAACATAGTGGGAGGCTGACTTGTGGGCCTACTAAGTTGACGGGGACGGAGGCCTTTCTCAACTTAGTCAATATGAACGATTCTAGCTCCAGTGACCGTACGATGTCCATCCAACGGCCGTAGTGCTTCTTCAACCTTTGGTCTTCTTGCTCCAACCGCCCAAAGCAGCGCCGGTTGTGCCGCCTGCTCCTGCCTCCCGTGGTCGGCTGTGCTGCCGCAGAGGTCTCACCGCCCCCTATTACTCCCACCGCTGGCCAGGCCATCCCTCCACTCACCAACACCCCCTGTTATTCTGCGGCGACGGCACCCTCACACCATAGCCGAACCAGTGAACCCTCGTACTCCTCTCCGCGTGGGCATCCACTGCCGCATCGTCCCCGGCTCCGCATCGTCCCCTTCCTAGGCCTTGCCGTCGTCCACTGCCTTGGTGCTCTCGGAGCGGCGTGGTCAGGGTGGTCAACGACCGACTTCCATCAGAAGAGTACTCTACGTGGAGAGGTTGACAGCTCGGTCCACGATCGCAGTAAGGAACTGCCTCCTTATTACGCGGAAAATAATTATTCCTCCACCTGACAGCAAGGACCCACCGGACGGGCCACCGTATTTTGCGAAAAAACGTTTCCCCCTGACTGCTAGGACCTACCAGCTACATATTAACATGCAAGGAAGTGCGTCCATATTACAGGCAAAAAAATGATTCGCCCCCTGGTTGGTGGGACCCACCAGCTACATCTTCGCACGCAAGGAAGTGCCCGACAGTCGGGACCCACCAGGTCGAAGCATACGTAGCATTGTCATTCTGGTCGCGAATGTGTACGTACATACTATTCGATGTAGAGGCTCACACATGTCGTAGAAGAGGCGCACACGCGTCGTAGTAGAGGCGCGCATGTAGCATGTACACGTACGTACAACGGCCAGGGTGCAAGAAAGTAAATACAACCACATACGTACATACGGGTGGGGTCTCGAACGCCTACTCGTGCATACGTACGGCCAGGGCTCATGTACATGGCTGGGTCGGAACGGAGAAACTGCGTCGTCGTCGTGTTCATGGGGAGGCAACGGAATGCGTCGTGTTCATCGGGAGGCAATGGAACACGTGATGTTCATCAGGAGCCAACCGGCTTGGACGGAATATCCGATGGAAACGAGGCATGGCGTACCGCAGAACAGAGGAAACGGCCTTGTGTTCAACCGGCCACGGTCGAAACAGGATCATGTTCATCGGGAGGGGTGTGGCGTACCGCAAAATGGAGGAAACAGACATCTGTTGGACCTCCTACGGTCGAAACGGTGTCCTATTGATCGGGAGGTGTCGTGGAAATATCATGTCAGATGTCCTCGTGTAAGGACTTAGTCGTGGATCCGTCGCGAAGGGTTAGCTTAAAGGGGTTAAACTGGACAAAGGACACGAGGGATTTTATACTAGTTTGTCCCCTTCGATGAAGGTAAAGGCCTACGTCTACTTGTGATGGGATTATTGGGGTCTCGCTAACCAGGGAGCTAAACAAGTTATGCCTGGCTATCGAGTTGTGTTTCTTGTCCCTGAACCGCCGCCGGGTCGTCCCCTTATATACATGGGTTGTCGCGCAGCCGGATTACATAATCCTCAGGCCGACTCATACAAGTGTTCGGCTCGGTCTCTCTTTTCCTTATCTTACAATACAAGTTATATGACTATGGCGGTTTACCACTATGGGCCCTAATCCGCCCGTGGGCTCCGGGCCTCTAAGCTTCATAGTAAAGCACCATCTTCTGAGTCTTCATGGGGTTCAATATAGTTGAGGGTGAACCGGCCCCTCCTGGGCGGTTTACACTCAGTAGTTATATCCCCAACATTAGGCCCCAGATTGACTTGAACCTGTTCATGTCAATCTTCAACACTTAGAAAAATCCTGTGAACATCTTCCTTCATTTCTCATAAACCGCCATGATGTCTTCCCTTTCTCACCTTCTTCCTCGCGACCCGAAGAACCCCAGTGCCGCCGCCGCCGTCGATCTTCGAATCTGCACCGACTAAGGCCGCTGCATCAACCTGTTTGTTCCAGAAACCCTACCGCGCTCCTCCGCCGCCGAGTGGCCCTGGTAAGCTCATGTCCTGTAACCCTAGATCTTCATTAGGGTTTTCGAGTTCATCCATGTCTACCGCTGTTCATCAGTTCTTCTGTGTTCCTCCTTCTAGTCTTTGTACTGAGTATACGTATGTACACCTGATAGTTTTAAACTGCGGCTAGATCCATGTTGTCACTTCTCCCAACAGTAGCATCATTCTGGTTCTGAATAAACTCCGTCTGATTCGTCATTGTTCCTCCTTAGCACCACTGTAGGGTTCAGGAATATTTTCTTTAGTTATCCACGGTAGATCCAAAATTGTACTGTGATATTGTGAAACTTGTTTTTGTAACACTTAGTAAATTCTGAACCGTGGCCCTTCTGCCTATGGGCCGTTTAACCTTTAATAACCAACCCATCATATGTCATTGGCCCTCTCTTAAACCGCCAACTGAACCTGAACAACATTTTGCCGGTTTAACACTGAATATTACGCTTAAGCTGTTAATTGTAAACCGACCATTATTTTTCCTTTCACAGTTTTCCTTCCGGGATGGCCAAACAATTCTATGCCTGTAATTGGGTTCCGTCCAAAATCACTGAGACACAAATCAATGGATATGTCACCACTGGCGCTTTAGCCTCAAAAAGGATCCTTCATTGGTGAGTTCCGGACTCTGAATGCCCACCTGAACCTCAAGATGGAGAAGTGATTGTATTTATGCAACACTTAGACCGAGGATTCAGCCCACCCGGATCAAAAAAATTCCGGGATGTCCTTGCAAGATTCCAACTCCATCCACAAGATATTGGACCGAACTCCGTGTCCAATATATGCAACTTTCAAGTATTCTGCGAAGTCTACCTCCAAGAAGAGCCATCTGTGGAGTTGTTCCGGGATTTCTTTCATTTGAACCGCCGTACAGAGTTCTCTGATGGTCCCAACACAGAACTTGGTGGCGTTTCAATTCCGAAAAGGAAAGAAGTTGATTTCCCTCATGCAAAACATCATAGTCATCCTAAAGATTGGAACCAAACTTGGTTTTATTGCCGGAACACTGCCCCTGACGTAGAAAATCCTTTGCCGGGTTACCGCCCTCACCGGCTTAGCAACAGTCACCCATTACCTTCACGCTTATCCGCCGCAGAACGAAAAACTTTTGCTCCTCAAATCGCCAAACCCCGGGCTCTCATGGCCAACGGTTTGACTGGCATTGATCTTGTCCGGTGCTGGGTTTCCTGGGGCATTCTACCTTTAAGCCGCCGTCCCGGATTGATGCATGAATATACTGGCAATATCATAGATCCTCAACGATATCATGAAGTTGTAATGACAGACCTTGAAGTTACTGAGTCTGTGAAGAAGATGCTTGACGAAACAATCTCTGCATGCAGCCAAACCGGGTTGCCACCATTCTGCGCCACCAACAAACCGTCAGCGGTAAATTTAACTTAATGCTCATTGTTTCACCTATGCTTTTAATAATGTGCTAATACTCTTTTCCTGATATTTTTACAGGCCAATAGCTCTTTCTGGAAACGGACTAAACCGGCGAGGGCTCGTGCAAAGACCAAAGTCACCAAGAAAGCGGGTAAGAAGAAGACCACCGAATCTTCTGATCCGCCGAAAGATGTTGACGAATCAGATCCAGAGGTAGAACTTGATTCACTTGGTTCCTTTTTCATACATCTTATTGACCATTAACTATTCCCAGGATGATGCGGCAGCCAGTCGTGCAGACCATGTTGAGGTAATATCTCTTTCTTCCGATTCAGCTCTTGTGCCGGTTCAATGATTTCACCGTACCGTTCAGAAAGTGAAATACTCTCACCCTCTCGCTTATGTGGATCCAAAATTTTCTTTGAATACACAACAAGATGAAGAACGTCGCACAGCCCGACACAGTGGCCAGCAGATCACCTCTTCCGGTTTATCGGATACGCCAAACCGGAAACGTCGCCCAGAGGTTACTTGTTCTCCTGAAAAACTTTATCCTTTGAAGGGTTTCTTCAGAGACCCACTTAATCCGTCTGATCCTAGTTACCAGGCATCTTCCAACTCGTCTGACAGTTCATCAACCACTCAGCTGCTTCCCCTTAAAACCGTCCCTGGGTAAGTATATTATGCTTCATGTTTTTCCTTCACAGTTCGGTTTACCGTGCTAATCATTGTTGTGATGTTACAGTGCCAAAGCTCGCCTGAGCAAGAAGACTAAAACTAGTGCCCCCATTGGTGAAGTGGAACCGGAGAGGGCTGCTGAGGACACCGGTAGAAATATCGATGTTATGGATGATTCCATCCCGCAAGATGCAAGTACTGAGGCTAATCCGCCGGAGGCTGACCCGGCAATCCATACTGATCCACCGAGCCCTCGTACTACCCCTCCACCAAGTCCAGCTGCTAATCCACCAAGCCCGACTGCTAAACCGCCAAGTCCAACCAGGGGTTCCAGCAATCCGCCAAGCCCACCAAGAAATGATGATGATGATGTTGTAATTATTGGCACGGTCACACCAGTCCTGGCAATCCGGTTATCTTTGCCAAACATACCGCTAAGGAGGAATTCGCTGCTATGGGCAAAGGGAAGGGGAAGACAGACTTATCCCACTTTGTCAATCTTAGCGCTGAAGAACTTCATTCCGGTTACTTAAACCGCCTGTACACCAGCCGTGACTTGGAAGCCGGTTTGGGAAATCTGATGAAGGGGCGTTATGAGGTATGAACACTTTGAATTTTCATTCTGTATATCTTTTTGAAGACAAACCGGAACTGTCTTGTCCTTGTTTCATTGTCGTTCCTTATGAATGATCAAATGTGCATTAGCCCCCAAGTGCCAAGCTTAATACTTGGATTGAGCTTTGGGACTTTGAAAAGTATCCACTGTAAAAAGCAATCCACATTAGCCCCCAAGTGCCAAGTGTATAACTTGTTATGTGCATGGGACTTCAAGACATATATAACTGTTGTGTTTTTTTTTGACTTGTGCAGGCTGACATGAAGACAAAAGAGTCCCAAACCGCCGACCTTCAAGAAATCCTTAAGTTACAGCAAGAAGAGACTCCCAAAGCCAAAGAAGAGCTCAAAGGTGCCTTGTCCGCCATGGAGCAACTTAAAGAGGGCTTCACAACTGAACACACCAACTTGGAGACTGAAAAGGCTACGTTATTGAAGCGGGCAGAAGATGCTGAAACGGCCCTTAAACCGGTAGAAGAAGAACTGGCGGGTCTCAAGCATCAAGTGAATTCCATGACGACTGTCGTGTTTGGTAAGTACCTTAGAACATGTGCTCTGTAGTACTATCAACTCCGCCGGTTTAACTTAAATTTCTTAGACCGTCGCATGCCATCGCATTGCTCATCTTGGAACAGATATGCGGATGAAATTGAAGGAGGCTTATACACTAATTGAACAACTGTATACCGGTGCACAACAGGCTATCTCTGCAGTCTCCTATAACAAACCGGCACCAACTTTGATCAAGGAGACATTAGCAAGATTATCCATGACACCGGCTCAGATAGAGGAGGTGAAGCGGTCTGCTGCTAGGGGTGGCGCTTTACTGGCACTGACCCGGGCCAAAGCATGGATATCTGACTTCGATCCGGTTGACATTGCCAAGGGAGTTCCAGATGAACAGGCAGACGGTTCAACATTTCACAATGACACACTCAAAGCCCTGACAAAGGAGATGCGCCCATTGTCCAGTCAACTTGCTGCAGAAGCTAACCTGACTGTTCATCGGTCTTTTTATGATGAAGAGAACCATCGAGTTGACACGACTGTGACAGAGACGTAGAACCTTATCCCGCCAATTCGTAAGCACACTTACGCCCCTGATGTTGATCCGTCCGATGTGATAGATGAAGAGGCTATCTTTCAGGCTCTAACCCTCATTTACTGGACCACCCCTGATTTCTAGCCTCTGGGTGGAGAGGAGGAGGGTGAAGCGGCGCCTGAAGATCCTTCAACTTCACGCCGTCCTGGTGATGAATCTTAATCCGACATTGGTGTTTCTGTGACAAAGTTTTGTTGTGCAAGAATAATCAACTTTTGGGCCTCAAAGTGCCTTGTAATAGGCTAGTTTAAAACTCTTTGATTTGCTGTGCTGATGCATGACTTGTGTTGAACCACCATAACACATGTAATGTTTGCTTATGCTTTGATAACACGACTCTGAAGCCTGCATAAAGAAAGTTTGTCCTGGCAGTTTACCGCTGGACGGGTCATAATACCCAAGATAAAGCCTGATTGCTAATCAAACCTTAAGAAATATGAAATAAATCATACCTGTGATGTGATATCACTTTAGTTGCTTTACCAACTTTGATTGCAATAACGGTGAAAACCCAAATCTTGAATTTTGTATAACTTCACCATGTACTGATGATGTATTTGAAGTCATGTCGGGTTACGATGAACACCGGATAACAAAAACTGGCGACAAGTAGTCAAAGCCAGGCTGGGTTAATGAACTCCGGTTTAATGATAAGGTTTGTCAATGTTTAGTTGAGATCCAAGTCGGGTTAACAAACACCGGGTTAATATGATGACTGAAAAGCCATACCAGATAAAAGATACCGGTTTAACACAGAAGTCATCAAAAGAAAAATAGTGACAAGTGCAAATAAAACCATGTAGTCGAGGCTCTTCGAGGGCTACCAGGCCCAAATTAGAGGCTTTTCATGGGCTGCCAGGCCGCTGAGTTAAACCATTTGACAAAGCCTTTTAAGATGGGCCTCCAACTAACCAATCACCGTTTTAACTTTGACAAGTTTAGGGTCTCAATGAGAGTAACTGTCAAACATTCGGAGGGTCATGCCAGGATTACCTAGATAGGAGTGGCTTACTTGATGAAGGCAGGCTAACCCGGGATTTTAGGTAAATATACCAGGCTTCCAAGCCGTGGGTCGATACCCAGCTACAAGGGTCCTTTCAAACTCTTTGTTACTTTACACAAAGAGCCCCCAAGTAACGTGATGAGATATGCTTATTGGGGCCTATGTTTGAGTTGTGCAAAGCATCCAGACTCTCTTTGGCCCCTTGGGTGTGAAGCTCCCAAGCTGTATTGTGGCAGTATAGCCGGTTTAACAGGTAGTACTCCTCTTTGTCAGCTGAAGCCCCCATGTAACTCAAAGGATATTTGAGAAAAAACAGCAGAGGCCCTACTTATAGCAAGGATACTGGTTTATTTTATTGATCATAATATATACATTGTCGAAATATATACATAAGAAAAGCCTATGGCTCAAGTGTAGTAAGGCCGTAGGAGAGCTATGTTCCACGGTCGCCGGGTCTCCTCCTCAGAGGTGCGTGAGTTGTCTCGAACGTCAATGAAGTAGTATGATCCGTTGTGCAGATTTTTGCTGACCACAACGGGCCCTTCCCATGGTGGGGATAACTTGTGCATGTCTGTCTGATCCTGGATGAGCCGGAGCACTAAATCGCCTTCTTGAAAGGTTCTTGTCCTAACCCGACGGCTATGATAACGCCGTAGGTCTTGCTGATAAACCGCCGAACGGGCTAAAGCCATATCCCGCTTTTTCATCTAACAGATCCAACGCCTCCTGGCGTGCTTGCTCATTGTCTGCTTCAACATAATTAGCAACCCGGGGCAAATCGTGAAGAATATCACTTGGGAGGACCGCCTCTGCCCCATACACCATGAAAAAAGGCGTGTAACCCGTCGATCTGTTGGGAGTGGTGTTGATGCTCCATAACACAGAAGATAATTCCTCCACCCAACAACCCGGCGTCCACTTTAAAGGGACCATAAGCCAGGGTTTAATACCCTTCAAGATTTCTTGATTAGCTCTCTCCGCTTTACCATTGGTCTGGGGGTGCGCCACGGATGCTATGTCAAGCCAGATGTGTTCTCTCTGACAAATATCTTCCATCTCACCTTTAGAAAGGTTTGTGCCATTATCCCTGATGACATTGTGTGGAAAGCCAAAGCGAAAGATAATCTTTTTGAGAAATTGAACCGCCGTAGCCACATCACACTTGCTGACAGGCTCTGCTTCAACCCACTTGGTGAATTTATCAACCGCCACTAGCAGGTGGGTCTTCTTATCCTTGGAGCGCTTAAAGGGTCCCACCATGTCAAGCCCCCAAGTGGCAAACGGCCAAGTGATGGGAATCATCCTTAATTCTTGAGCCGGAACATGAGCTCTACGTGAAAACTTTTGACTTCCCCAAGTTGCTCTCCACTCCAATGTTCTTTCCACCAGATCCAAATCCCATGAGAGAGAGTTGAGTGTTGGGGATACTATCATTTGAAGAACAAGAGCAAGTAGTTCATCTTCAATGGACCATTTGTTAGTTCTTGGAGAGTGGTGTCTCCTAGATTGGCTAGGTGTCACTTGGGAGCCTCCGACAAGATTGTGGAGTTGAACCAAGGAGTTTGTAAGGGCAAGGAGATCGCCTACTTCGTGAAGATCTACCACTAGTGAGGCAAGTCCTTCATGGGCGACGACCATGGTGGGATAGACAATGTTGCTTCTTCGTGGACCCTTCATGGGTGGAGCCCTCCGTGGACTCGCGCAGCCGTTACCCTTCGTGGGTTGAAGTCTCCATCGACGTGGATGTACGATAGCACCACCTATCGGAACCATGCCAAAAACATATGTGCCTCCAATTGCATTTGAATCCTCCAAACCCTTCCCTTTACATTCTTGCAAGTTGCATGCTTTAATTTCTGCTGCCTATATACTCTTTGCATGCTTGCTTGAATTGTGTGATGTTTGCTTGACTTGTCCAAAGATTGCTAAAATCTGCCAAACTCTAAAATTGGGAAAAGGTGAAGTTTTTAATTGGTCAAGTAGTCTAATCGCCCCCCCTCTAGACATACTTCAAGGTCCTACAAGTGGTATCAGAGCTTTGGTCTCCATTTGCTTTGATTTCCATATCTTTTGGTGGTCATTGCCTTGGTTTCGCAACCTAGGAGAGTATGGCGTCTAGCGAGGGAAATTATCACCGTAGAGGTCCTTACTTTGATAGTACTAATTTTTCTAGTTGGAAGCATAAGATGAAAATGCATATTCTCGGACATAACCCTGCCGTTTGGGCTATTGTTTGTATTGGCTTCCAAGGTGAATTCTTTGATGGGAGAGAACCGAACCGTGAAGCTAGCGCGGATGAATTGAAGATGCTGCAATACAACGCTCAAGCTTGTGATATCCTCTTCAACGGATTGTGCCCCGGAGAATTCAACAAAATCAGTCGTCTTGAGAATGCAAAGGAAATTTGGGATACTTTGATTGATATGCATGAAGGTACCGACTCCGTCAAGGAATCCAAGTTGGATATGCTCCAAAGTCAGCTTGACAAGTTCAAAATGAAGGATGGTGAAGGTGTCGCTGAAATGTACTCTAGGCTTGCTGTTATCACAAATGAGATTGCCGGCTTAGGGAGTGAAGAGATGACCGACATATTCATCATCAAGAAGATCCTAAGAGCATTGGATGGAAAGTACGATACTGTGTGCACATTGATCCAAATGATGCCAAACTACAAAGATCTCAAGCCAACGGAAGTCATTGGAAGAATTGTTGCTAATGAGATGTCACTCAAGGATAAGGAAGAACTTCACAACAAGTCAAGTGGTGCTTACAAAGCCTCATGTGGAGCCCCCACATCATCAAGTGAGAAACAAACCTTCAATGAAGAATTGAGCTTAATGGTGAAGAACTTCAACAAATTCTACAAGAGTAGAAGCAAAGAAAGAAGCTCTAAGTCAAGGTCCTACAATGACAAAAGATCTTCTAGTCGAGAGCGAAATTGCTACAATTGTGTGCGACTCAGACACTATTCCAATGAGTGTACGGCAGTCTACAAAAAAAGAGAAGATTCTCCAAAAAGAAGAAGCAAAAGAGAAGAATCACCACCAAGAGAGAGGAGGAGTAGAGATGATCGTTATGAACGAAGACCCTCATGGAGAAGCAAGGATTCGGAAAGGAAGGACAAGTCATCAAGGAGCTACACAAAACGAAGACATCAAGCTCATGTTGGTGAATGAGTATCCGACTCCGACAATCACTCCGAGAGAAGCTATCACTCCGACTCCAAATATACTCAAGATGACGGTGTTGCCGGTCTAGCACTTGTGTCAACCAACTCCTACGACATATTTGACTCACCAAATGAAGGAATTAGAAGATGCTTCATGGCCAAAGGTCCAAAGGTAACACATCCCGCGTATGTTGATTTCAATAGTGATGAAGATGACTTGCTAGGTGATGATGATTTACTTATTCACAACTCTAGTGATGAATACTATGATGAAACATCAATTAATCATGCTAATCAAGATAAAACGAATGACAATGATAAGGAGAAGATTGAGCATCTAACTAAAGAACTAAACACTCTTAATTTAGCTCATGAAAGTATCTCCGAAGATCATCGAGAACTTTTAAGAGCTCATGAGAAGTTACGCTTTGAAAAGCACAATCTTGAGCAAGAACACGAGTTCTTAAAAGCAATCAATGATGATATCCGTAAGAAAAGTTCTTCTTACATTGACAAGCGTTTACTCTTATCTACTTACATGCCTCAAGTCAAGTCTAGTAACAAGTACAAGAAAGATCCTTCCTCTAGTAGTAACAATAATAATGCCAAATCTAATATTGTTGCTTCTAGTAGTTCCACTAATGATTCTCTTAGCCAAGTTCCACTTGAGCAAGAAAATAGCTTATTGAAGGGAATTATAGAGAAAGGTGTATACAAGAGCCTTGCCGGGAGTAAGCAATTCGAGGAAATTGTACACAAGCAAGGAAGGCACGGGAAGAATCAAGGTGTTGGTTTTGAACAAAAGTTCAATGCCAATGGAGTTGAGTGGGAAGAGGATCAAT
This sequence comes from Triticum dicoccoides, assembly GCF_002162155.2. Taxonomy (NCBI): domain Eukaryota; kingdom Viridiplantae; phylum Streptophyta; class Magnoliopsida; order Poales; family Poaceae; genus Triticum; species Triticum dicoccoides. The sequence goes on from NC_041383.1 coordinate 631,611,798, forward strand.
AACCCAAGATGAAGTTTGTTCCTCAACAAGAGAAGTATGATCCTACTTCCTTCAAGGGAACACAAACACAGGATGATCTTCTACCACAAGACCACAAGAACAAAGGCAAGGACAAGCTTCAAGAGGAGATTGATGCATTTGAAGAAGCACCTAAGGCCTTGGTCAAGTGGGTTCCCAAGACTACGTCAAGTTCTACTTCATCAAGTAGGACTACAACTCCAAGGATTCCCATCAAGATGATGTGGATCCCGAAGAAGAAGAACTAGAGAGTTATTGAGGGTGACTCCGCCAACATTCTTCACTCATATCATTATGGCAAGGACAAGTGCAATCAACTTCCACATCTTGCACTAGTTCATGGAGTCACAAAACCTCATGTTGGTAAGGCAAGGGACAAGGTAACCTAATCATTTCATGGACATCATCTTGTGTGTGCATCACTCTATGTCTATGGATATTCTTGTTTGTTCCTTGTGGGACTAACCCATGTAGGTATGTTGAAAGTGCAACTCACTCCAAAGGATTGCTCCAAATGATCTACATCAACATTGAGCATCCACATCTTCAACACCTACATGAAGTCATCATCGACACAATCCAAGGTTAGTTCGTCCCTCTAAAAGGGGATCTCACATCTAGGGGGATCTTAACTCTAAGAATTGAGTCAAAGCAACTCTACTGGTGTGAACACATCAATGCATTATGTAAAAGTGGTAACCCCACTTGAGCTTAAACGATGAGTATGACCTATGATCAAATGTTCTCATTTGACTCCTAAGTCAATATACTCATATATAGATGACCTAGTCATCGCCAATTGTTTGATAGATGCTAGAATTGGTTGTGCGTGCTTTGCCACATATTTCATTTGTCATTTTATTGTGTGAGCATGTTGGTTGCATATTTTTTTTCATTCAAGGACATCCACTTGTTGTTTTGATTGATTGGATTCTTTTTCTTTGGCCAAGTGGATCTACAAGAATGCCTAAGAACCTTCTCTAGCTATCTATGCTTTTCTCGTCTCAAACTCTATTCATGCTACATCACAAAATTTGATCAGTCGGATTCGAACCACTCTGTGTGAGGAGCACTCGGAGTCCCCGATTCGTCATAGACTTAAACTTCCAAAAATTCTTTGTGATTCTCGGTCTGACAGATTCCTCCATTTTGGTCCTACCGAGATCACTAAGTCGATCTAGGTTTTCAATCTCGATGCAACCGATTTGAACTTTTCGGTCACACCGAGTTGCTGTAACTGTATACAGTTATGCATCTCAGTGCCACCGAGTTGTTCCACTCGGTCACACCGACAGTGTCGGGCTATATATACTCACGGGCAAAAATTTGGTAATTTCTCCAAACCCCTTCGCCCACGCATAGCTCGCTCTGCCTACATGGTCTACGGATCGTCGCCTTCGTCGCCAGCCGCCTCCTGTCGCTGGTCTCCGCCGCTGTCAACGGAATTCACCCCCGCCGTTGCCGCCGTAGTGAGTTCATCGCCAAGCTAGGGTATGGACTCGATCACAGTGCTATCCTCGTGTGATTCCTAGCACATTGTGTTCATTATGTTTCTTGCCACGATCCAGTTAATACAATCCTATCCAGTTAATACAATCCTTAGAATAGATGCGATTTGAAAATTTAGGGTTAGGTTTCTGCCGAAACCATCTCGGACCCACCGAGTTGAAAAACTCGGTCCCAGTGATTTGGCTAATGCCATTGCACTAGTAACTCTTGGTCTGACCGAGAATTGCTAATCGGTGTGACCGATTTTAGAACTTTGTGAAACCCTAGGAGTCTCATTGCCACCAAACTGTGACTCGGTCCTACCGAGTTCACCAGTTTAGGTTCCAAAACTGCTTTTGTATCACCGAGTTTGAAAATCGGTTGATCCGAAATGCTTTCTGTGGAAAACTAAAACTGAGTTTTTGAATCATCCTTTTGCAAAAATCTCTGTATTTTGTGATGCTCATCTATTCTATCTCGTCTACAACTATTCATAGGGTTAGCAGTCAGTGATTCCAGCATGTCAGACCAAAGTGATAGTCAGAACAAGTCAGAAGAGCAGATTCACATGAGTGAGGGCTCTAGTCCCTCTAGCAGCTAAGATGAGGGGAGCAGAAGCACTCCCAGCAATTTGCCCAAGGCTACCACAAGGACAAGAAACAAGACCTCAGAGTCTGAGGATGAGGATTATGTGGCAGTTGAGGATGAGGCCAGTTCAAAGAAGAAAGAGCTCAAGAAGGAGTACAGCTCAACTGTAGTAAAGCCAGGCATGAAGATCAAAAGGCCTGCAGGTAGACAACTAATGTCCAAAGCCATAGTCTCCACTCAAGTTTCTTTGGAATCCCAACCGAAAGAGCCAGCTGCAGAAGGAAAGAAAAGGAAAGAAAGGGTCAAAAAGACCATGGCCAGAGTTGTTGGTCAACCTTCCATGATGGAAGAGGAAGAAGAGGTTGCTGCACCAGCACCCAAGGCACAAAAGCTGATGGGTGATGCTATAAAGTTAGGGGCTGCAACATCAAAGCCCAAAGAAGCACCCAAAGCTGCCCCCAAGCCCAAGATTGCACCAAAGAGGAATACCAGGAGTATACCAGCTGTTGAGAAGAACAAGGCCCCAATGCCTGATGTTGCTGCTGAGGAAGATGAAGAATGGCAGATCTTAAGGAAGCTCAAACCCAAGATTCCATACCACAATGATGCTCATCCTGTGGCTAAGAACATGAAGATCAGGAGAGATCTAGGGTTGAGGCTATGGAGAGAGTCGGATCCATATGCCACCAGGAGAAGGACTGCTGTTGATTACAGGTTCCCCAAGTTGCTTTCCACTCAAATCTTCTTTCCACCAGATCCAAATCCCATGAGAGAGAGTTGAGTGTTGGGGAGACTATCATTTGAAGCACAAGAGCAAGGAGTTCATCATCAACGCATCATTTGTTACTTCTTGGAGAGTGATGTCTCCTAGATTGGCTAGGTGTCACTTGGGAGCCTCCGACAAGATTGTGGAGTTGAACCAAGGAGTTTGTAAGGGCAAGGAGATCGCCTACTTCGTGAAGATCTACCGCTAGTGAGGCAATTCCTTCGTGGGCGACGGCCATGGTGGGATAGACAAGGTTTCTTCTTCGTGCACCCTTCGTGGGTGGAGCCCTCCGTGGACTCACGCAGTCGTTACCCTTCGTGGGTTGAAGTCTCCATCAACGTGGATGGATGATAGCACCACCTATCGGAACCATGCCAAAAACATCCGTGTCTCCAATTGCGCTTGAATCCTCCAAACCCTTCCCTTTACTTTCTTGCAAGTTGCATGCTTTAATTTCCGCTGCCTATATACTCTTTGCATGCTTGCTTGAATTGTGTGATGATTGTTTGACTTGCCCAAAGATTGCTAAAATCTGCCAAACTCTAAAATTGGGAAAAGTTTAAGTTTTTAATTGGTCAAGTAGTCTAATCACCCCCCTCTAGACATACTTCAAGGTCCTACAGCATCACATCGCTTTACCAGATCCTCCGCATCAGCATGAGCTGTCAACCAGTAGAACCCATGATGAAAAGCTTTGGCAACCAGAGACTTTGAACCGGCATGATGACCACAATCCCCTTCATGAATTTCTTGTAGGATCTCTTGGCCATCTTCTGGAGAAACACAACGCTGAAATACGTCTGAAATGCTGCAGCGGTGTAACTCGCCATTGTGAATAACCATGGACTTGGACCGCTGGACTATCTGCCGAGACAGGACTTCATCATCTGGTAACTCGCACCGGTTCATATACGCCAGATATGGAACCGTCCAATCCAGCACAACGTGTAAAGCGGCCACCAATTGAACCTCCGGATCAGGAATAGCCAAATCTTCCTCTATAGGCAACTTAACAGACGGGTTATGCAAGATATCTAAAAAGGTATTGGGAGGTACCGGTTTACGCTGAGATCCAAGCCGGCTTAAAGCGTCTGCTGCTTCGTTTTTGTGCCGATCGATATGCTCAACCTGATACCCTTTGAACTAAACCGCCACAATATCCAATTCACGTCTGTAAGCCGCCATGAGTGGATCTTAGAATCCCAAGTGCCAGAAACTTGCTGAGCCACCAAATCAGAGTCTCCGAAGCATCGTACCCGGCTTAAATTCATCTCCTTGGCCACTCGGAGCCCATGGAGCAGAGCCTCGTACTCAGTTGCATTGTTAGTACAGGTAAACATTAAACAGAGGACATAACAAATTTTATCACCTCGAGGGGAAGTAAGAACAACTCCAGCCCCGAGCCCTCCAATTGTCTGGATCCATCGAAGTGAATAATCCAGTATGTATTATCCGGTTTGTCCTCTGGGGCTTGTAACTCGGTCCAGTCATTGATGAAGTCCACGAGTGCCTGAGACTTTATGGCTGTTCCAGGCACATACTTCAGACCATGTGGACCAAGTTCAATTGCCCATTTTGCAACCCGGCCAGTTGCTTCCCTGTTCTGAATTATATCACCCAATGGAGCTGAACTGACAAACGTAATAGGATGGCCTTGGAAATATTGTTTGAGCTTCCGACTTGCCATAAAAAACCCATATACGAGCTACTACCAATGCAGATATCGCTGCTTTGATTCGATAAGCACCTCACTAATATAGTAAACCGGTTGTTGAACCGGGTACTCCTAACCAGCCTCCTTGCATTCCACCATGATTGCCAGACTGACAACACGGGCATTAGCAGCCACGTACAACAATAAGGGCTCCTTGTTAACCGGAGCAGCAAGGACGGGTGGTTCGGTCAACTGCCGCTTCAAGTCTTCAAACGCCGCATCAGCCGCATCACTCCAGACAAAGGTGTCTGTCTTCTTCAACATCTGATATAGAGGGATCACCTTCTCTCCCAAACGGCTGATAAACCGGCTTAGGGCTGCGATCCGACCTGCTAGACACTGAACATCATTGATGCACGCCGGTTTAGCCAAAGATGTAATCGTTTTGATCTTCTCCAGATTAGCCTCAATGCCTCTGTTGGACACCAGAAAGCCTAGAAGCTTGCCTGCCGGAACACCAAAGACACACTTGTCCGGATTGAGCATCATCTTGTAAACCCGCAGATTGTCAAAGGTCTCTTTGAGATCATCTATCAATGTCTACTTCTTCTTGGACTTTACCACAATGTCATCAACATAGGCATGAACATTACGCCCGATCTGAGTGTGAAGACAATTCTGCACACAGCGCTAATAAGTTTCCTGGGCACTCTTGAGCCCAAAGGGCATAGAAACATAGCAGAAGACTCCAAAGGGAGTGATGAAGGTGGTCTTCTCCTGGTCCTTAACTGCCATTTTGATCTGATGATAGCCTGAATAAGCATCCAATAAACTCAAATGCTCACAACCCGCTGTTGCATCAATGATCTGATCAATACGCGGGAGAGCAAAAGGATTGGCCGGACAAGCTTTGTTCAAATCTGTGTAGTCCACACACATGCGCCAAGCGCCGTTTTTCTTAAGAACAAGCACCGGATTAGCCAACCACTCAGGGTGAAACACTTGAACGATAAACCCAGCAGCCAACAGCCGGGCTACCTCTTCACCAATTGCCTTGCGTCTTTCCTCGTTAAAGCAATGAAGAAATTGCTGGACCGGTTTAATCTTGGGATCAATATTGAGAGAGTGCTCAGCGAGTTCCCTCGGTACACCTGGCATGTCAGAAGGCTTCCATCCAAACATGTCCCGGTTCTCACGGATGAACTCGATGAGCGTGCTTTCCTATTTCGGTTCCAGATTTGTGCTAATGCTGAACTGCTTGGATGAATCGCCAGGAACAAAGTCAAAAAGCTTAGTCTCATCAGCCGGTTTGAAATGCAGGGTTGGGTCATGCTCAGTGGTGGGCTTCTTCAGAGGGGTCATGTCTGCCGGATCAACAATTTCCTTATAAAGCTTCAGCTCCTCTGTAGCACAAACTGACTCAGCATAGGCCGCATCACCTTCTTCGCAATACAAAGCGATTTTACGACTTCCGTGAACCGTAATGGTCCCTTTGTGACCCGGCATCTTGAGATGCAAGTAAATATATCAAGGCCTTGCCATGAACTTTGCATAAGCCGGTCGCCCAAACAGTGCGTGGTACGGGCTCTGGATCCTCACCACTTCAAAGGTCAATGTCTCAGACCAGGAATCATGTTCATCAGCAAACACAACTTGCAAAGCAATCTTACCAACAGGATATGCCGATTTACCTGGTACCATACCATGGAAAACAGTGTTGGACGGTTTAAGACTCTTGTCTATCAACCCCATGTGACGGAAGGTCTCATAATACAGAATGTTGATACTGCTTCCTCCATCCATGAGTACCTTGGTGAACTTATAACCTCCCACCTGAGGTGCCACCACCAAAGCCAGGTCACCCGGATTGTCAACCCGGGGCGGATGATCCTCTCAGCTCCATACAATAGGTTGCTCGGACCACCGCAGGTAACGTGGTACTGCTGGTTCAACAGCATTAACAGCCCTCTTGTGAAGCTTCTGATCACGCTTGCACAAACTAGTGGTGAACACATGATACTTCCCACCATTCAACTGCTTTGGGTGACTCTGGTAACCCGACTGCTGCTGATTTCCTTGATTACTCTGCTGGTTATTACCACCTTGGTTGTTCTGGTTACCCTGATTATTCTGAAATCCAGAGTTTGAACCGCCGCCGCCATGAAAACTTGGACCTGAACCGCCCGATGGACCCTGATCATACCGGAAAAGACCAGAGTTTTTGAACTCCTTCATGATGTGACAATCTTTCCATAGATGTGTTACAGGAACCTCCTTGGTCCCATGCTTTGGGCAGGGTTGATTCAACAAATTCTCCAGATTCATTCCGCCGCCGCGCTGGGGCGGTTTACCCTTACGACGCTACACATTAGTATTAGCCACAAAATCCAAATCTGCTTTGTGCTTACCGTCATTCCCATGGATTCCTTGGTTGTGCTGCTGTCCCTTTGCACCGCCGTTCTTCTTTCCCTTCTGTGGTTTCTCCTCATCAGAATCGGGATCCTTGGTATTATCAGAATTGGCATATTTGACCAAGGAGGCCATAAGGGTGCCCATGTCATTGCAGTGGCGCTTCAGCCGTCCCAACTTCATCTTCAGTCACTTAAACCGGCAATTACGCTCCAAGGTGATGATTGCCGAGCCAGCATTAATACGGTCCGATGAATGCAAGACTTCTGAAACCCGGCGCACCCAATGAGTTGTTGACTCGTTCTCCCCTTGAACACAAGCATCGAGATCCACAATGGACATAGGTTGTTTACATGTGTCCTTAAAATTGGCTATAAACTAGGCTTTCAACTATCCCCATGACTCGATAGAGTTAGCTAGTAGATTCTTCAACCATGTACGGGCTATTCCTTCCAACATCATCGTGAAGTACTTTGCGCAAGCTGCTTCGTCCACATCCAGCATCTCCATAGCCATCTCATAACTTTCCACCCACGCCTCAGGTGGTTGATCAGCGGTGTAATTTGGAACTTTACGCGGGCCCTTGAAGTCCTTAGGCAGGCGCACATTATGGAGCGTCGGAATAAGACACGACACTCCCCTAGAACTAAAAGCGACCCCGGTGCCCCGTTCTACTGACGCCGCTGGTTGAACCGGGGCGGGTTGATAACGACCCATATGCTGTGCTGCTAAAGAGGCCTCCCTTCATGCTCTGCCATTGTCCACCATGTCCTGAGCGTTCACATCACCATGCACCGGATTAGGCCCTTGAGGGACAATGCGGCACCGCGCATTGCTGGACACTTCCGGTTCATCTATATGCCTGCTATAGCTTTTGCTCGGTCGTGGAGTTGAGTGAACCCTATCTCGGCTATACGAGTAAGCTTGCTGCTGTGTCAGAGCTGTTTGAAGAAGATCCCTGGCCCGCCGTGTCTCAACCGCTGCCGGCGATTCACCTTCTATCGGAATAGCGGCCAACCGGGATGCTGCTGCTATCATATTATCCAACGGGGTAGAGAAGTGACCCGGCGGTGGTGTAGTATACCGCGGCGGGTTGCCGTACGCGGAGGCAGACCCATCACCAGAGGTTGATCTGGCGCTCCGGTCCTTGGATCGGTATTCCGGTTTACTACTGGCGGCTTACTAGTTCCTGCACCTGGCGTTCCAAAGAGATTCATTGCGTTGTAATCCGCCGGCAAGCGAGATTGATGTTTCCTCCTGGACACCCGATTTAAAGCGTTCTGATCCATCAAAAGCCGGTAATTCTCGGCTTGAATCCTTTGCGCCTGGGCATCTAAATCGGCCTGTTCCTCAGCCATCCTGGTTTCCTCAGCTGCTAGGTCCTCCTTGGCCTGCGTTATCTGATTCTTTAGACTTGCTACATCTGCATTGTGCTGATCCTGCGTCGCCGGTGTAACTATCGTGGGCAACAAGGTCGCCCAGGCATCCATCAAACCCGAGAGAACTTGAGGCGGCCGGCGAGCGGAGCCTCCTGCCCCTGCTACCGGTCCAGACGCCGCCGCAGTAGAGTTTCGCAAGGTTGGCTGTGTTCCGGCCATGAACATTCCAACATGGTTCGGCGGTTCAAGAAATTCCGGAATACTGGTGCCATCGGAATACCCTTCAAACATGCCATCCTAGACTTGGTACAGGGATTCGGCTTCACCAGCGGATGATTCTCCGTCAGAATAAGCGACCGTCTCACCCTCAGACACCGGTTCAAATCCAATCCCGTGGACACATCCCACGAACACACGCTTCACGGTAGGCTGAATCCGGGCGGGACTTGCATGCTGAGCCATTTCGACGAGGTTGGTGCAGGTGTCCGGCTCAGGGCCCGGTTCGCCGATTTTGCCGATGAAGACGTGAATTCTGCCAAAGGGGACCCGGTACCCGTACTTGATTGAGCGGGCCTCGGAGCCCCAGCCTGCATCGTCGATGTACAGCTTGCCGCGATGACTCTTGGTCATCTGGCCCACAGCGTATCCTTTGAGTCCTTCAAAGTTGCCATTCAAGAACTCGAAACCATCGTGCGATAGCCGCATGGTGGGCGCCAACTATCATGGAAATATCACGTCAGATGTCTTTGTGTAAGGACTTAGTCGTGGAGCCATCACGGCGGGTTAGCTTAAAGGGGTTAAACCGGACAAAGGACACGGGGGATTTTATACTAGTTCGGCCCCTTCGATGAAGGTAAAGGACTACGTCTAGTTGTGATGGGATTATTGGGGTCTCGCTAACTAGGGAGCTAAACAAGCTATGCCTGGCTATCGAGTTGTGTTTCTTGTCCCTGAACCACCGCCGGGTCGTCCCCTTATATACACAGGTTGTCGCCCAGTCAGCTTACAGAATCCCGAGGCCGACTCATACAAGTGTTCGACTCAGTCTCTTTTTTCCTTATCTTACAATACAAGTTATATGACTATGGCGGTTTACCACTATGGGCCCTAATCCGCCTTTGGGCTCCAGGCCTCTAAGCTTCATAGTAAAGCGCCATCTTCTGAGTCTTCGTGGGCTTCAATATAGTTGAGGGTGAACCGGCCCCTCCTGGGCGGTTTACACTCAGTAGTTATATCCCCAACAGGAGGGGTGTGGCGTACCGCAAAATAGAGGAAACAGACTTCTATTGGAGCGCTACGGTCGAAATAGGGGTCATGTTCATCGGGTGGGGTGTCGCATACCGCAAAACGAGACTCCATGGGATATTGTTCTTCTCCACTGTCGACCTCCTCCAGACTCCATGGGCTACTGTTCTTCCACCGTCGACCTCCTCCAGCCTCCACCCGCGACTGTTCATCCACGGGCTCCTGTTCATCCAGTCTCCACCACGCGCTCCCCTACCGGCTACTATTTAACCAGCCCTCTCCACGGGGTCTTGTTCAACCACCCCTCCACGGGCTACTGTTCATCCAACCCTCCACCGGCTGCTGTCCAACTAGCCCTCCACTAGCTACTGTTCAACCTTTCGTCCACGGGGTCCTGTTCATCTAGCCCTCCATGGGGTCCTGTTCATCCACACCCAACTGGCTCGATTGATCGGGGTCATGTTCATCCAGCGGCAACACCACGGGGTCCTATTCATCCAACCCCCCCCCCACCGGGAACTGTTTATCCGAACCTCCCCAACAACTCTCACTCACAGGCAGCATCGATGTGCTTCAGTTAGCAGCAGTAGCGAAGCAATCACTCGATCGGGTTTAGTTAACAACCATCGATCGATCGCTCGGGTTCAGTAACGCGTAGCCTGTAGTGCAATCACTCAGGTTCAGTTAGGCAAACGCCTCGCTCGGGTTCAGTTAGAGCCCAACGCCTCGCACCCACGCACATACGTGTACGAGAGGAACGCACATCGCTCGGCCCCCGACCACCCACCGTAATGGGGAACTCCCCAAAATTTTCCTCGCCCTCGCTTCTACGATGGTTTTTTTCGTCATGGACGGCCCCAAGAATGTCATGGAGTTGTGTCTCCGGCCAGCTCAGGACGAAAAGCCGATTTTCTGTTATGTTTTTTTGTCATAGAAGTAGGAGCCCACCACATCTATGATGATACTGGGTTTTGTCACAATTATCGTCATAGAAGTGTCATAAGCATGACAATTTTATTTTCATTCGGCCCAAAATGTCACGGATGTGTCTTTTTTTGTAGCGAAAGCACTGACACATGGGAACGCATGTTAGCAAACCGCCAGGACAACTTCCTCTTAAAATAAGAAACCTCCCCCGCCATCCGCGCGGCAAAATCACCTCCTTTTTACTAATCTTGATACTATAATTTTTTAGATCAATATAACTGAGATTTGTATAGATAGCACACAGGAGAAAACCAAGTGGTATGGTTAAGGACATCCACAATGTGTAGCCAAATGTGAAAATAGCTTTTGCATCGATGGGAACCTTTGTGGACGGTGCTGCCAAAGCCAAAAAAATGGAACCGAAGCTCCCTAATTGAATGATCGAAGGAATAGAAAAATGCAACATCTCTCTTCTTTCTCCCGTGCTTGGACACATGTACATTATATAGCATAGAGTCTACTCCCCTCTCCCTTCTATCACAAATCACAAATTAGTGAGGCGTCAAATCACAAAGCACGAATGGAGCAACCATCATTTTACTCTTCGCTGACTCCGCTTCTCCATCGTCTTCTTCGATAAACCACCTCACATCACTAAGCTGGAAAAATGATGCTATTGTGTAGTACTAGTACATTTACGCGTCCTTTGGTTCAACGAACTTCCTGGATGCAAATAAGGCGGTTGTCTCGGCTTGCATGCGGCACTTGCGAACAACTTACCGTGGTCTCCCTCAATGGTGTTCTCCGTCGAACGCACTTCGCCAAATCACAATGTTCGAGATATCATCGACGTCACCGCAATGGGGAAGGAAGTCAAATAGTTACTACCTCCATTGTTTTTGTACACAAGGCCAGTATATCAAAATTACAATTTTCAGAAGGCCACTAACACTAATAGAGAAAAAATTGATGGGGTTTGCCTCATACTAGCAACCAAGGACATTAATATACCCTTGCATGCATGCGGAAGTGAGAAGGTTGGTGTCGATGTCAAAACCGGCGGATCTCGGGTAGGGGGTCCCGAACTGTGCGTCTAGGCGGATGGTAACAGGAGACAAGGGACACGATGTTTTACCCAGGTTCGGGCCCTCTTGATGGAGGTAAAACCCTATGTCCTGCTTGATTAATATTGATGATGTGTGTTACAAGAGTAGATCTACCACGAGATCAAGGAGGCTATACCCTAGAAGCTAGCCTATGGTATGATTGTTGTTCGTCCTACGGACTAAAGCCATCCGGTTTATATAGACACCCGAGAGGGCTAGGGTTACACAGAGTCGGTTACAATGGTAGGAGATCTACATATCCGTATTGCCAAGCTTGCCTTCCACGCCAAGGAAAGTCCCATCCGGACACGGGATGAAGTCTTCAATCTTGTATCTTCATAGTCTTGGAGTCCGGCCGATGATGATAGTTCGGCTATCCGGACACCCCCTAGTCCAGGACTCCCTAAGTAGCCCCTGAACCAGGCTTCAATGACGACGAGTCCGGCGCGCATATTGTCTTTGGCATTACAAGGCGGGTTCCTCCTGCGAATAATTTATGGAAGATTGTGAACACCAGGATAGTGTCCGGCTCTGCAAAATAAATTCCACGCACCACCGTGGAGAGAATAATATTTACACAAGTTTGATCTGCTGACGTATTTGGTGGCGTGACATCACACCACTACCAAGCCTTTACTTGAATCGTTTTTATTGTACCACCTCAGCGCGTTTAGTGAAGCGGTTTCCTTGGCACGTCTTGTCGAAGCACAGATCGTGCTCCCCTTATTCCGGGATTCCCATCAATACGGACGTGGGTAACCCAACCGCGCCATTGATTGTGACGCTTGGGAGATAAGCGAATTTTATCAGGCCGGTGGGGACACATGTTTTTGTCCGCCCATATAAGGGGATAAAGATCCAACCCTTTTACCTGCGCCTTCTTCCTCCTTGGCTTATCCATCTCTACGAACTCGAACTCCACCGCCCAAGTCCGCACATCTCACCTCAACCTTCTCCAACTATGTCCAGAGCGGGAGGCAAGTGGATAGCCTCCTCCGTCACGGAGGGGCACATCCAGAAGCTGCGCAGCGCCGGATATCTGTCCAGCAACATCGCGCATCGGCTCCCCGACGAGGGAGAGCTCATCCCCACCCCCAGGCCCCATGAGAGGGTAGTATTTCTTCCCCATTTCCTCCGCCGATTGGGCTTCCCACTCCATCCCTTTGTCCGGGGGCTCATGTTTTACTACGGTCTGTATTTCCATGACCTGGCCCCGAATTTCATCCTCAATATCTCGGTGTTTATTGTCGTGTGTGAGGCCTTCCTCTGCATCCAGCCCCACTTCGGCTTGTGGCTCAAGACCTTCAGTGTCAAGCCGAAGGTTGTGAAGGGCAGCCAAGCGGAGTGCGGAGGCGCCATGGTGGGAAGGATGTCCAACGTTACTTGGCTTGAGGGCACTTTCGTGGAAACCATTAAGGGGTGGCAATCGGGGTGGTTGTACATCACCGAGCCGCGTGACCCTGAATGGGTGGTGGCCCTCGAATTCAAATCTGGCATCCCCACACGGCTCACCTCCTGGAAAGAGAGTGGCTGGATTTGGGGTGATTCGGAGGAGCTGACCGGACTCCAAGCCTGCATCAAAAAGCTAGTGGACAAGAAGCTCAAGCTTGTCAACGTAGTCCAAGTCATGCTCATCCGCCGGATTCTCCCGTGCCAACGACGGGGCTTCAACATGTGGGAGTTCGATCCGATGCAGCACCACACTTTGAGCGGGCTCTTCGACACTACGTACGAAGATGTCTGGAAGGTGTTGTTCAAGGGCGCCGAGGCTCCCGCATCCGCTACCGAAGATCGCGGTTTCAGCTCGCAGCGTCTGGCTGACGAGGTAAGTGATTTTGTCCTTTACGGGACGCTGGTTTTCCATAGTTTGACTCTATGCGGGATCTAAACTCCCTTTCCTTTGACAGGGCTGGCTGGCGAAGGCCGAGTAGACTATCTGTCCGGCCCCATTGCCAGAGGACCCAGCAGACGCCCGCCTAACGGGGCTGCTGGCTCCGGCACCCCACGTGGTGCAAGAGAAGAAGGCCAAGAAGAAGGCCACCGGGACTCGGAAGAGTTCCCATTTTCAGGTGCTATCGGATGATGACTCCGAGGCAGACTCCTCTCACAAAGGTGAGGAGGAGAAGAAGAAAGCCTCTCCCCTAGCGGGGGGAGGGAGGAAAAGGAAGGCCTCACCATCGAGGGAGGACGAAGGGTCCAAGAAGGGAAAAACTCTTTCCCCGGACTGCTCTACCAACGCCAGTGACGACCTCCAAGGGCCAAGTCCCTGGCGAGATCGTAAGTATCCGGACTCCCGAATAACTTCATGGTTTTTTCTTTTCGCCACATAGTGTCCTTCTAATGCCGCATACAACCCTGCAGTCCACCCAAGGATGATCTTCCCGCTTCGTCGAGCGGGTCCTTAGGTGCGTCGGATATGGATTCTCTTCCGACTGCCTCCACCCCCCGTGATGCGGACGATGCCGAGGTGGGATCCCGAGAAGGGACCATCCATGAGGAGGAGGCCCCGGAGGTGTCGCAGGACAACCTCCCGGACTTTGCACCGGACTCGGCCCCGTAACCCATAGTGTCTCCGGAGTCCGGCGGGTGGCCCCTTCGCAAGAAGGGCAAGACCGTGACGCCGGCAGCCTCCGTCCAACCAGAGGCGCCGAATAGCTTGCTCGAGGCGCTCAATGGCGCCTCCATCGAAGAGGAACACCGCACTGTTATGAGTGCGGTGATTTAGAAGGTGCAGCTCGCCAAGAGCGGGTTGACCGAAGCCTGCAGCAGCCTTCTAACAGGATTTGAGGTAAGAATTTTGATATATGTAAAATAGTACCGCATAGACAATAGCCCCTGATGCTCGGTTCGGTGTTCGGAAAGAAATGCCGGACTGAGGATCTAAAAAGATATACGCAGGAGTCATAAAAAATATGTCAATATGGGATTGCAGGCTGCGCTGCTGACCTCTGCCGCACTGACTGCGGAGGTCAATACTTTGAAGGAATGCCTCGAGCGGTCCGAGAACGAGCTCGGCCCTGCCAAGAAGCAGCTCGAGGACAAGGAAGGTGAGTAACACCTTATTAAAATTGTACCTTACAGAAAAGGATTTTGGTTGCAAAAAGAATGACAAGGATAACATGGGTATTGCAGGGGTCACTAACGAGGTGGCTACCCTGAAGGAGGCGGTGGCCATGGCCGAACGTAATGCGGCCGCGGAGCGCACCAAGCGAGAGAAGCAGGAGGTGCGTGTGGCGGAGGTACATCAAGAGCTCCAGGATCTTGTGAAAAAACATGAGAGCCTGGAGCGTGACTCACAGACTCAAGAGTCTAAGCTTGCAACGGCTCTTGAGAATGCCAAAGCCGCGAAGGTCGAAGCCTACAAGGCCCTCCAAGAAATCGAGGCATTGAAGAAAATAGCAGCGGGTAAGGCATTTTTCATGCAAAGTAAGAATGTGAGTGTTAATTACCTGTTGCTTACCCGAATTCGGAGCTCTCCAGGAGCGTTCGCAGATCTTCCTCGCAGCGTGTCCGATGCTGCCGCGTTCTACCGGGCCGAGGAGGGGAGCTCGACGGAGAAGGTCTTCTGGTCTCACTATGCTGAGACCGAACATCCGATGCCCCTTAGCGACCAGCTGAAGTAGCTGGTCGAGCTCCACAAGGCGGCCGAACAGGCCATGAAGGGCCCCATAGTTCGGTTGTGGCCGAAGGAGGCCATGCTTGGGAGCTACTTCGGCCTGGTGCGGCGGCTGGTGGATGCGTGTCCATGGGTTGAAGTCATCAAGCACTCCGCCTATATTGAAGGTGCCTGTCGGGCCCTTTCCCGCGCTTAGGTGCATTGGGGCAAGATGGATGCCCAGAAGCTTGTGACGGACGCGCCACCGCAGGGCAAGGATCATCGCACGCCCGAGATGTATTATAAGAGTGTGCTGAAGGGTGCCCGCACTATTGCGGGCGAGTGCTCCAAAGATGTAATATTTGAGTAGACTCGCATTTTGTTATCCTATGCGCTGAAAAACTTAGTTCATATGAGCTAAGCAACGCATTTTAATTTAAAATATTACCTTCTGTGCGGCTGTTTATCAAATCTGAGAGATGGCAAGTCGTCGGCTTCAGCCCCCATGCCACGAGTGCTGGGGTGTTCGGGATAAATTTGAGCACTCTTGTTCTCATATTTGGGTCCATCTAGGGAGGCGCTCAACACAATGAACAAGGCAACCAGACTTATAATGCTTGAACACTCTCACTTAGCCATAGAATTCTATAATTTTAAATTTCGGCGAAGCCCCTAGTCTTCGGAAGGCCGAATTTGGGGCGCTATCCATGCCTGGGACGGACAAAGCCGGCTCCTCGCTCTAAGCGGCATAAGTCTTTAGGGACTCACAAAAAACCTCTTGAACAGCGACCGTCTCTTGCCTCATCATGATAGTCAGTTTTAGCTTTCTCCACTGAGGCGCTCGCCCAGCTCAACTAGGGCGCAATCGCAGTGGTTCTCCCAGTGCTACCTTAGCCGACAACGGAACGTAAGGTACCAAAACATGGGAGCCGAGCAAACCCAACTATTGACCCAAGACATGATTCGGAGCCGATGCATATAATGCTATAAGTTCGGGGTGCCGCACTTGTGAAAGTGTTCGGACTTATCACACCATGATGCGGGAAACATAAGCCCCTGGTGTATTTAGCCGTACCAAAATGTACGGATGCAACATGTCATAAATGAACATATGTATAAGAAAGAAATGCAATTGGAAGCAAAAAGGTGCTGCATTACTTATTCAAGAAAAACTGCCGTAAATGCAGAACGATACAAATGGTGCGATAAGCAAGGGGTGGGACTATTAAAAATGTCCCCCTCCAGGGGTAGGCTGCGGAATGGTGTATAAAACAGATTTAATGCTTGTAATGGAGACCACCTGGATACTCGTTGTAGCCTTTCTCCTTCCCTGGCTGTTGCATCGTGAGTTCGGCAGGTCTGCTGCCGGACAGGGCCTCTGACGAACGGAGTCCTGTGGGTAAAATAAAAGAAAAAAAGAAAAAAAGAACGACACACTTGAGAGCCCCTGGTGTGGTTGATCCGCATTCTGGGCCTATCGTGGTCGTGCCCCTCTCCCCATGCCCATGGTATCTTCAGAGTGTAATGGTGTACGCAGAGGACTTGTCTTGACGTTTTGCGGGGGCTGGGGTTGGGGCCGCACTGCTACGCGTGCTCGAAACGTGCCAGGTGGTCTTGTTGTAGGTTACTCCGGGTGCGTTTAGCCGTGTCCGGTCGCTTAACGGCCGGACTCGAGAATTGCCTTAAGAGGCTGCACTGTACTTCTGCCGCGAGATCCGCTGTGTGTTCCTCCGTTCGGAGAGAGCGTTCAGTGTTTCCGTTGACCGTGATGACTCCTCGAGGGCCTGGCATCTTGAGCTTGAGGTATGCGTAGTGTGGCACCGTGTTGAACTTTGCGAACGCGGTACATCCGAGCAGAGCATGGTAGCCGCTGCGGAACGGAACTATGTCGAAGATTAACTCCTCGCTTCAGAAGTTATCCGGGGATCCGTAGACCACTTCCAGTGTAACTGAGCGTGTGCAATTGGCTTCTACACCTGGTATGACGCCTTTAAAGGTTGTCTTGGTTGGTTTGACCCTTGAGGGGTCTATGCCCATTTTGTGCACTGTATCCTGACAAAGCAGGTTCAGGCTGCTGCCGCCGTCCATCAGGACTCTGGTGAGGTGAAATCCATAGACGATTGGGTCTAAAACCAATGCGGCTAATCCGCCGTGGCGGATGCGCGTGGGGTGGTCCCTTCGGTCAAAAGTGATCTGGCAGGAGGACCATGGATTGAACTACGGGGCAACTGGCTCCATCGCGTATACATCCCTGAGTGCACGCTTCCGCTCCCTTTTGGGTATGTGCGTTGCGTATATCATGTTCACCGTCCACACCTGTGGGGGGAAACCCTTCTGTTCTCTATTGTTCGGCGGTCGGGTCTCTTCCTCGTCATCGCTATGCAGCCCCTTGTCATCGTTTTTGGCAATTAACTTGCCTGCCTGCTTGAATACCCAACAGTCCCTGTTGGTGTGGTTAGCTGGCTTTTCAGGGGTGCCGTGTATCTGGCACGAGCGCTCGAGTATTCGGTCCAAATTGGACGGACCCGGAGTAGTTCTTTTGAATGGCTTTTTCCGTTGACCGGGTTTAGAGCCTCTGAATCCGGCATTGACTGCCGTATCTTCACTATTATCGTCGTTAATGCGGCGTTTGTTTGTTGCGACGCGACCTGCCGTTACGGTCCTTGATATCCGGACTGCCAGAATTTTTGCTGAGGTTGTTGCTGCGTGCTAGCCAGCTGTCCTCACCCGCGCAGAAGCGGGTCATGAGTGATGTGAGGGCTGCCATGGATTTCAGCTTTTCCTGTCCCAGGTGCCGGGCAAGCCACTCGTCGCGGATGTTATGCTTGAAGGCCGTGAGGGCCTCCGCATCCGGACAGTCGACGATTTGGTTTTTCTTGGTTAAGAACCGTGTCCAGAATTGTCTGGCCGATTCGTCTGGCTGCTGAATTATGTGGCTTAGGTCATCAGCGTCTGGTGGTCGCACATACTTGCCTTGGAAGTTATTGAGGAATGCGGCTTCCAGGTCTTCCCAACTCCCGATCGACTCTGCTGGCAAGCTGTTAAGCCAATGCCGGGCTGGTCCTTTAAGCTTGAGTGGGAGATATTTGATGGCGTGAAGATCATCACCACGGGCCATGTGGATGTGAAGGAGATAGTCTTTGATCCAAACCGCGGGGTCTGTTGTGCCATCGTAAGATTCAATATTCACGGGTTTAAACCCTTCGGGGATTTTATGATCCATTACTTCATCTGTGAAGCATAGTGGGTGTGCGGCGCCTCTGTACTGGGCGATGTCACGACGGAGATCAAAAGAGCTTTGTCTATTTTGTTCGGCCCGGCCGGACTTACTATGTCCGGCACGACGGTTGTCGTCACGCATCATGGGGCGCCCACTCGATCCATAGATCGATCTTGATTGTCTTGCCTTATCCTCCAATATATCTCGCAAGTCCGGAGCGTTCCCCTGTGGCCTTGTGCTTTTCGAGCGATGCCGGGGTACGGTTCTAGTGAAGGGCCTAGAGGCCTCTCTGTCACGACCACGGGGTGGTCGGTCAGCCGTATTGTCTGCTGGTGATGCAAGTTCATACGCCTCCTCCTCTAATCGGGGGAGCAGCTTGCGTTTAGGGTAGCTTTTGGAGGGGCGTTCGTGCTCATGCTCTTCGGCCGCGAGGACTTCAGTCCATCTGTCGGCTAGCAGATCTTGATCAACTCTAAGCTGTTGCTGCTTTTCTTGAGGCTGTTTGCCGTGGCCATAAGCCTGCGTTTAAAACACTCTTGTTCGACGGGATCCTCAGGCATGACGAATTCGTCGTCGTCGAGGCTTGCCTCGTCTCCGGAGGGAGGCATATAATCCTCTACCTCTTCTTCTGCCGCTCTCTCATGAGAGCTGGCGTCTCCATCCTCCTGTGCTGAATCTTGCTGGAGTGGGTTGTCTTCGGCACTGTCAGGGGTGTTATTATCTCCGGTGCCGGAATCTTGCTGTGGCGAGATTTAGAGCAGCGCCGCTGCCGCCGGCGCTTGGGCTGTTTCTTGGAGGGGTCATCCTCTGCTGTTCCTTCGCCATTCCCGTCCTTTGGGATATCCACCATGTATATGTCATATGATGAGGTGGCTTTCCAGTGCCGGGTAGGCGCTGGTTCTTGGTCGTCTCCGGCATCGTTGTCCATACCGTCGATGTCTTCGGAGTCGTAGTCTAGCATGTCGGTTAGATCGTCGACAGTGGCTACCAAGTGGGTGGTGGGTGGGTTTTGAATTTCTTCGTCGTCGGCATCCCAACCGTCCTGACCGCACTCCGGCCAGGTCTCTCCTGATAACGAGAGATACTTTAGCAAACTCAAGATGTCGCTGAAAGGTGAGTGCTGAAAGATGTCCGTGGCGGTGAACTCCATGATCGGTGCCTAACCGGATTTGGTTGGAGGGGGCGCGGGAGGTTCGGAGTCCGGCAAGGAGTTCGGCACCTCGGAGTCACGAGTTTTATGAGGGATAAGGTCAGTGTTCGGCTCTATCGCCGTAGAGGTTGCAGCCCCTGAGGCGGTGTCCAGTCAACCGTCCTCGATCTGCGCAGCCGGCTCCGAATTGAAGATCGGAGCGGACTCGAGTGCGGCCTCCAGGGTACTGTCCGGCTGCAGAGCTAAATCATGCCCATCGTGACAGTGCAGCACGCTTGGCCGTGGCTCGAATCCATCGAAGATCAAGTCCCCGCGGATGTCAGTCCTGAAGTTCAAACTTCCAAATCTGACCTGACGGCCGTGGGCGTAGCTTTCTATCTGCTCCAGATGGCCAAGCAAATTGGCCCGCAGTGCAAAACCGCCGAATACGAAGATCTGTCCGGGAAGGAAGGTCTCACCCTAGACTGCGTCGTTGATGATGATCGAAAAAGCCATCGAGCCTATTGGCGACGACACAGAGGAACTCTCAATGAAAGCACCAATGTCGGTGTCAAAACCGGCGGATCTCGGGTAGGGCGTCCCGAACTATGCGTCTAGGCGCATGGTAACAGGAGACAAGGGACACGATGTTTTACCCAGGTTCGGGCCCTCTTGATGGAGGTAAAACCCTA
This sequence comes from Triticum dicoccoides, assembly GCF_002162155.2. Lineage (NCBI taxonomy): Eukaryota > Viridiplantae > Streptophyta > Magnoliopsida > Poales > Poaceae > Triticum > Triticum dicoccoides. The sequence continues at coordinate 631,632,014 of NC_041383.1, forward strand.
CGTCCTGCTTGATTAATATTGATGATGTGTGTTACAAGAGTAGATCTACCACGAGATCAAGGAGGCTAAACCCTAGAAGCTAGCCTATGGTATGATTGTTGTTCGTCCTACGGACTAAAGCCATCCGGTTTATATAGACACCGGAGAGGGCTAGGGTTACACAGAGTCGGTTACAATGGTAGGAGATCTACATATCCGTATTTCCAAGCTTGCCTTCCACGCCAAGGAAAGTCTCATCCGGACACGGGACGAAGTCTTCAATCTTGTATCTTCATAGTCTTGGAGTCCGGCCGATGATGATAGTTCGGCTATCCGGACACCCCCTAGTCCAAGACTCCCTCAGTTGGTTTGCATGGCGCTGCATTAGTCAAGCGATGAGGAGTGAGAGGGTTAGCTCTTTGGGTGTTGGATAAAAAATATGCATTAATTGACACGTCAAACGAGGATTTTTATCGATCAACCCCGTGAAGGAAAACACTGCCTTTCTTTTTTAACAAGTAGTACTCCTACATACATACTTGTATCCTGTTTAGGTGTAGGCCTTGCATTGCCATACTTCGCCACACATTTTTGCCAACCTTGCCTAAAGTTTTCAAAATGAAAAGGAGGTACACTTGCGCATGGCTGTCGCAGTCGCACTGCACCCTCACATAGTCGCTCCTGCACGCCGCGGTCGCACCGCACCCTCACACAGTCGCTCCTCCATGCTGCAACCCCAACCAAGGGAACGCACCCTCACTCACACATGCTACCGCATGTGAACAAACCAAACTCAGCCATCCTACCGTTGAAACAAAATTTCCATTCATACAGTATGTTTATCCAACCGCATGTTGGGGACGATCCGTACAGACTGTGTGGTGGTCTGTTGGGGAAGAAGAAGAAGTGAGGAAGAAGGGTTAGGAGACATAGGATATTCATCCAACCACCTGAAATGGCCACCTAACCCAAATGATGAAAGTCAGGCGACTTGCATAAATATATGATTTTTACACAGCAAAAGATCCCCCAAAACAACAACATAAAGAAAAACTATCACTACTCGCAGAATGAGACGGCCTCGTTGTCTTTGGCTGCCAGCACGAACCAGCCGTAGCTGCCGACGTGTGTCTCTACACCGTGGTTGTGCCTGACCTCTAGCTACTCATTCACGCGGAGCGTGTAGGTGCTCTGCATGGACGAGAGCACCATCCAATTCAAGTCCAAGACATCCGGTTCCGGCTGTAGGACGGCCTAAATGGTAGTGGCATTCGCACGCTCCACGTCAAGTTGAGCCTCCACCGCCCGGTTCAAGTCTAGGACGTCCGGTTCCGCCTGCAGGAGGGCCTCGATGGTAGCGGCATCCGCGTGCTCCACATCAAGTTGAGCCTCCGCCACCCAGTTCACATCCACGACATCTGGTTCCACCTGCAGGAGAGTCTCGATGGCAGCAACATGCGCGCGCTCCACGTCTAGTTGAGCCTCCACCTTCCGGTCCTCCTTTAGAATCGCCAGGTTGAACCGCTGGTCCGCCTGTACCATGGGGGGACCCGGACGCCGACACGAAGTCGACTCCCATCATCTCATACGCATCGAGGGCCTTCTGCACAGCGACATCCGCCATGAACATTGGATCGGCTTCCTCCTCCTCGGAGCTTGGCTTTAGAGAACTCAGGGATTGGCTCGCCGCAATGCGAGCTTGGGAACACAGGTCTGTGGCGCCGACCACCGCCACAATTTTTGCGCGGCGCTCCAGTGTCAGCACCTTGTAGTACGTGATCTTACGGTGCACCATGGCTTTCCGATGAACTAGGAGCCTCTTGAGGCGGGCTAGGGGATCGAAAGGTAGGGGAATGGGCTGGAGAGGAAGGTGTGTTTTTGGGGCAGTGGCTAGCGTAGGCCGAGCAGCGAAGGTTCTTGTGCGATTAGTGGTTTCGGTGACAACCGGCCAATTGGTTTTGACTGTACATCACTCTTGTTGCATTCGCGTTGCACCCCGGCACGGTGGACCTCTACGTCGCTCACCAAATGGAATGCGCTTCATGTTGCATTTTCGCTCGCTTGTGGGACCGCAGTTGAGAGCAAACAGATGTCCCTCCCCCTCCCACTACTACTCTCTCCATTTTATGCGGAGTAAATAAAAACAGAGGGAGTATACTACAGATGAGGATCCCCTGACGTGGCTGAACCCATTCAGTAACTGACATACGGGGCATAGCAAGCATGGGGCCCGCCAGTTAGTGACCAAAAGGCAGGGTAAGGCAGGGATACTAGTACTATGAGCACTACATAGTCTACTACAGATGTCGTCAGTACTCCACTAGTACTATTGGATAGGGAGCTTAAAAAAGTTACTATTGGTCTGGCTATACGTGGCAAAATCCTAGTAGGAAGAGCATGCGTGAGAACAAGCACATTCACGTGTTTGAAAATAAATTGGAAACCATCTGTGTTTGAATACAAATCTAGGAGTACGTACGAATCTAACAATATATTGATTGGGCATTGTTGAATGTTGATACTTTTTTCTGTAAGTTTGATCGAAGTAGAGATACTTTGGGTTCACATAAAACTTATATGTAAACTAGAAAGGATCATAGGGAGTATATTGTATGTTCAAAAGAGAAACGAACATTGAATACTCTTTATATATGAATTGCTGATGCTATGATCACCAGTTCAAAATTTTCAATCAGCCTTAGGTATCACACATGGACCCACTCATTCTCTCTCGGTTTCATCACGATGTCCGAAGATCGATTGAAAGAGGACTAGGGTGGGTACAGTACATTCGTTTCGCTTATGAGCGTAAATATACTCCCTCCGATCCCCACAGACCCCCATGGGTCATTTCTATCATATAAAGAGACCAAATCTTTATCTCCTTGCACGACACACAATTGATCTCTCAACATCAATCTATCTCGTCAAGATGTGTCGAGGCATGAACCAAATGGGATGTCAAAACTAAGAAGGGAAACGACACGTAGTGGAGGCAAAATGAAACTTTAAACGAACCGTTTGTTTGTATGCATGTCGGACAAATTACAACATTGGAAATACAAGCATGGTCTAGGCCCACATGCAAATGATACTCGGCGGAATGTTTGAACGAGGCATGCGGGAGGATGGACTCGAGTGGAGGGCGGCATGATCGATGGAGAAGAGGGTTGGAGAGGAATGAGAAATAAGCAACGCCACATGATTATACTTGAACGGCTCAAATAAACAATAAGTTGTCTCATTTTCCCTTCCGTCTTGGTCACGGAGTAATATACTTCCACTAGTGCAGAACAGGGCAATAGCACCGGTTCGTAAGGCCCTTTAGTGTCGGTTCCATTACCGGCACTAAAGTGTGGGCACTAAAGGCCCCCCCCCCTTTAGTACCGGTTCAGCACGAACCAGTGCTAAAGGGAAACCACGTGGCACGAGCCAGCTCCAGGGGCCTGGAGCCCTTTAGTACCGGTTGGTAAGACCAACCGGTACTATAAGGTTTGGGGTTTTTTTAGTTTTATGATTTCTTTTTCATTTAATTTTGTGTTTCCATTTTAATTCTTTTTCGTTTGCTGGTATTTTACGATACTACACATTGTACATGTTATGCATATATATATATATATAGAATTTCTAGTACAACCAATCATGCATATATATATATATATATCATCAATGTCTCACAAACCATCATATTAATTAATTCACACATACACACATGTATAGATATATACAATTTCTCCTACATATGCATGTTGCCTTCGGAGCCAGTGGCATTAGCCTAATTAGTGCCTTCGGAGCACGATGACAATTGGAAGTGGTTTTCATGAGGGCGGTAGCGGGTAATAGTATTCTCCCTTCGGATTTATGACCTGGTCGAGCAAAAATCCCGCTATTTCCTCTTGAAGTGCTTCTACGCGCTCCGCTTCTAGGAGCTTCGCCTGCACCTCTCTGAACTATTAAGAAGGAGATCAATATGCATGTGTATTAGTTGTGTGACTAGATATCGATAATGGTGTAAAAATTATGAATAGTGTTTTGACAAGCGTACCCATTCCTGTCTTTGAGATCTGCTCCTTTCGGACGCCATCATGTGAATGTTCTCGCAAACGCAGAATGCACATAGATCAGTCCCCTGCGCCTGCTTCAGGGCCTTTACGAGAATGGAATTTGATCAGATAATAATTAATCAAGCATGATAATTAAAGAGATGGCAGCTAGCTAGCTAGCTAGTACTACTTAATTACTTACCTTGGGTCTTCCCCATTGAAGCTTTTTTTCCATTCGCCTTCCGTGACGCTGATGAACCTTTCCCAAGCCCTGCCCCCCGACAAAGAAAATGAATAAAGGGGTTATTAAATAGTTCATATCATGAAATGACGAACTAAATAGGCCGAGATATATAGTTAATAATGATTGAAATTACCTGTTGACTATCCCAAACAAGATGTTATAGTCAGTTTTTTCTTTGAGTACTGAGTCCAGTATTTCAACTGTTCCGGCGTCAACTTTAATGATACACAAGACCTAGTGAAATCTGCATGCACACACGTTTGCATGTCTTAATTAAGCGGGCATATGTAAGCAAAAACATGTAGCTAGCTAGTAGGCAAAAATAGAGAATTTGTAGTACAAGACAGTGTGACTCACTGGAAGTTGTAAGGAAGTAGTATATCTTCATTGTATTTGAGGCGCTTCAAGAACTCTAGCATGCTGTCCTCTACGGCCTTTGCATGACGTGCATCTATTTTCCATGTGTATTCATTAACGGTGTTTGGGTCAATGAACCCAATGCCATAGTGTCCACCTTTTCTCATTTCATACATCTTCATCCTGCATATAATACCACAGAAAAGAATATCTTGAGGATAATTACAGGTAATGATTGATCAAAAGGATCACTACAGCTAGCTTGAGACTTAAATTACAGAAAGAAATCACTTACAGACAATAGCAACTGACGATAGATTTGTCGAGTGCGTCTTGATTGTATAACTGAAACAGTTCAGAATACTCAACGGACACAGCTTTCTCATGGTAGTAATGCTCCTTCTTGACATTCACCATGAGGGACAATCGATCGGAAATCTTGGTAATGTTCATGTACCATTCATGCAATTCATACATTCTCGTTGGGAGGTTCTTGACCTTGTCTGGCTCGACCAAAGGTTGGCCCCGAACATATTTCCGTTTTATTTCATCCTCTCTAAGCACAGGCATGGGCTCGATCTCGAGGAGTTGTCCAACAGTGATTTTGAGAACTTCAGCCTGCATTATATGCTCCTCCGTTATTACCACATTGCCCACCTCAGGAACGTAAACTGTTTGCCCACAATAATATTGGGCGCGCGTACTGTCACGTGTTGTTGGCACAACAAGCGAGGGGATCGATTGCGCCGCCTGTTCTCCCAGCTAGGGAATGGTTTTCCCGCATTTTTTGACAACTGGTTCTTGTTTGCTCGATCCCGAGGTCGCCTCCTTACGTAGACGTGCTCGATTTAACTTCCTGATGTGGCGCTCATAGTCTGTGTCAACAGGCTTGGGAGCTGGTGGTTGAGCCATACAAATGAAGTGGTCAATCGTTTCCTCAGGCACTTTCTCCCTTGGCGGCGGTGGCGGTTTTGGTGCAAAATGGGCTTCCACCTCGGACTTCGATATGGCTGCGAGTTCCTCCTCGGACCTGTCATAAGCCCTCTGCGGAAGAGGCATGAGGCTTGGACCATATTTATATCGCTTGCCTCCGCCTGTAGTTCCTGTACTACCTCGACTCGTACCGCTACGCACCATAGATGCGGGGTGTCTCTTCTGTGATTGCTGAGGCGGCGGAGACGGCTGACGGGGCTGAGTTGGACGAGGAGGAGTGGCCGCCTGAAGCTGTGCCGGATTTGGAGGAGGAGTGGCCTGAGGTTGTGCCGGACATGGAGGAGGAGTGGACGTCTGACGCTGTGGCGGACTTGGAGGAGGAGGAGTGGCCTGAGACTTTGCCGGACTTGGAGGAGGAGTGGCCTGACACTTTGCCGGACTTGGTGGACTTGCAGGAGCGGGAGACTGCTGACTCGGTGGCGGACTTCGATGAGGAGTCGGCTGACGCGGTGTCAGTGGCCTTCGAAAGATGATGCAATCCTTTTTCCATAGGATGATACGATGTTTGGCGTCTCCGAGAAAGCGCTCGTCGTCACCTCCAGGATAGTCAAGCTCTAGCTCCGAATATGGGTCCACCACCTCATCAACCAAGACACGAGTAGAGCCCGCTGGAATCGGGTTGCAATGGAAGGTTGCCTCGGGGGGATTTGTAAAAGCAATGGCGTCCACCACCTTCATGGATATGTTCTTCATTTTGACGTGTAGCTCGCAGCCAGTGTTCTCCGTGATGTCATCCACGGGGTATCTACCCAGCATTGCATCGTCCGGGGCGGAATCCACGCTGCTTCTCGGCATGGATGTGGCGGTGCTATCCAATGCTGGATCATTTGCTAGCTGCTGCAGCTGCTGAGACCCCCTTTGCTGGGTAAGTGAGTCGATCTGTTCCTGCTGCCGCTGGAATTTGACTACCAATTCCGCTTGACTTGCTTCTAGGCCTTGAAGGCGTTCATAGTCCCGCTTCCTCTGCTCCTCCTCCATCTTCCTCTTCTTCTCCTCCGCAATCTTCTTTCTCGCACGGGTTCTGTAGTCGTTGTTCCAGTCTGAAAACCCCTCATACCACGGAATAGCACCCTTGCCTCGTGTTCTTCCCGGGTGTTCAGGATTTCCCAGGGCACGCGTAAGCTCGTCGTTCTCTCTGTTGGGCTGGAACACCCCCGATCGTGCCTCTTCTATTGCAACAAGTATCGCATTGTCAGCTCGCTTCAGACTTACCCTCGTCGAAACATTGCCTGTCTTCGGGTCCAACTCCCCCCATGCGCATAGAACCAAGTCCTGACCCTGGGGGCCAACTCTTAGTAACCGGAGTGGCACCTGCATCCTCCATCTCTTTCTAAGACTTATCCCACTTAGGCATTGCCACCGCATAGCCACCTGGCCCCAGCTTATCGAACTTATCCTTTTTTTCGGCATTCTTCTTGTTTATTCTCGACCGTTCCTTAGCTAATTCCGAATCCTTGAATTTCACGAAATCGTCCCAATGAGCACGTTGGTTCTCTAGTGTTCCCTCGAATACTGGAGTCTTCCTTCCTCCCTTGACGTACTTGTCCCATTCACGATTCTTGTGGTTCTTGAATGCAACCGCCATCTTCCTAAGAGCAGCATCCTTGACTTTCTGCACATCTGCTTCTGTGAAATGATCTAGTAGGGTGAAATGTTCCATGAGAGTATCCCAAAGCAGATCTTTTTGATTCTTGTCGACAAAAGTAACATCTGGACGTGGAGCAGCGTCCTCTTTTCCTTTTTGTCTTTTGTCTTTTGCTGGCTCTCTCCATTCTTGAAGGGAGATTCGGAGTTGGTCCTTCACAAGAACTCCGCACTGACGAATGAACTTGTCCGCAATCTTCTTACGCGCTAATGGTTCGCCATTAGGTCTGGCTGCCTCAATATTGTACTTTACGCCCTCCTTCAACTTTTTGTTCGGGCCTCGTTTCGTCCTTTTGCCTGAAGATTTGCTCGATCCGGATGGCTGAAAGAACAAAGATCGATTCGTTAATATATCTTCAAGTCATTTAAAACATGTGATGATCACCAGATACCTGCTTATATAAATATATATACCTCGCCGGTCTTTGTTGTTTCAGGATCAACATGTTCTTCGTCATCGTCATAATCGTAGTTCATGACTTCATCAATTCGGTCGTCGCGATCGAATATCATATCACCCTCTCCGGTGTTGTTTAGAAATTCGGAGCCATCATAATCTTCTTCATTCTGATCATCATCTGCCCCGCATATCATATCGAACATGGTCTATTCTCCCTCTCTATCGGTATTGTCTGCCATAGCTTTTATTTAACTAATTCAAAATAAATATAAAACAATTTAGTATTCAAATTACGTTGTCTCGAATAATAGATATAATCTCGAATACTTCGTCTAGAATAATACATATAATCTCGAATACATCGTCTCGAATAATATATAATATTGAATAGTACATCACTGGCTAGCTAATTAAAGATCGAATACTACAGAAGAATCTAGGACACTCGCGGTTCCTGCGGCGCGGGCGGTGGACACCCAAAGAGAAGGAACCCTCACAGGATCATAGCTAAAGTGAGATCCCCGAAGATACTGCCAGGTATTGCAGAACCTGCCGCCCTCTAACGCAACCATGTAGCGATGGACGTGCTCGTACTCCTCCCTGACACGGCGACGTACCACCTCCGGCGGGGCCGGGTCCCTCCGCACCGAAACTGGCCCACGCGAACGCCACCAAATGAGATCAGGGTCGATGACGGGACCCGGGGCCGGGTTCCTCATCAAGCGGCGCGCCCCTCCAGGCAGCACCTCCCATTGCCAGCCCGGCGGAGCCCAGTCCCGGACATGGGTCGGCTGGACGTCGTCGCGGACGGGTCGACGGCGAGGATGCGGGCCGGGCATCGTCGAGAACAAATACTAGCTATATGCCCGCAAAAAGTAATATTTTTTTAATGATTGGATTTTGATAACTAAAATTTCTAACATTTCTACTATTTCAAAAATCTATATACTATTTCATACTAATTAAGCATCTAACACTAAAAACAGAAAACTCAACTTCTATACATCCATTAAAAAACTGAAAAACAACATTATATCCATACTAATTATATCCATACTAATTAAACACTAATTATATCCATCTAACATGCATTCATACATATATAATAGTGAAAAAATAATAATCTAAATAATCTAAACTAACTAAACATACAAAATACGTATATACTAATTAAACACTAAATAATCTAAACTAATTAAACATACAAAATACATATGTACGTGTGTGTGTGTGTTCATGCATGCTTGTGTGTGTGTATGGGCTCGGGGAGGGGCGGCGCCCATGGTGGCCGCCGGGGGCGAGGGAGAGGGGTTAGAGGGGGAGAGCTCACAGCGGGCGACGGCGACGGCGAGGCGACGGCCGGTGCGGCGACGGCGGGGACGGCGCGATAGGGACGGGGACGGGCCCGGGGCGGCGACGGAGACGAGGGCGGCGACGGGGACGGGGGCGGCAACGGAGACGAGCGGCGATGGAGACGATCGAGGGCAGCGGCGACGGAGACGGAGACGGAAACAGAGGAACAAACAGAGAGGGAAACTGATATTTTCGTAGCTGTTGTATATATAGAAGGCACCTTTAGTACCGGTTGGAGCCACCAACCGGTACTAAAGGCCTGTTTTGGCCAGGCCAAGCGGCGGGAAGCGACCCCCTTTAGTACCGGGTGGTGGCACAAACCGGTACTAAAGGCCCCCACTTTAGTACCGGTTTGTGCCACCACCCGGTACTAAAGGGGTCGCGCTGCCACCCCAAAGTTTAGTCCCACCTTGTCGGGCAAAGGGCAGCCGCACTGGTTTATAAACCCAGCCACGGCTACCACTTCGAACTCCTCTATATAGCTAGCAGGCTTGTGGGCCTAAACTCTGCGCGCTGCCCTATGAGTCTGCTGGGCCTTTAAGGCCTGTAATTACACACCTGTGGCCTATCAGGCCCACAGGGCAGCGCCCCAATTTTTTTATAGTTTTTTCTTTTCTGCTTTATTTTCTTCTATTTATTTTTGCGTAGTTTTTTGTATAGTTTTTTATTTTCTGTTATATTTATTTTCTTCTATTTATTTGTGAGTAGTTTTTCATCTAGTTTGCCAAAATTCAACATTTTCAGAGTTCATTTTGTAGTGATTTTCAATTTCACGGTCATTTTGTAAACGATTGAAAAATAGAAAATATAATTTTTTTCTTTTCTGCTTTATTTTTTCTTCTATTTATTTCTGAGTAGTTTTTACTTTTCTGCTATATTTATTTTCTTCTATTTATTTTTGAGTAGTTTTTTTATATAGTTTTTTTCTTTTCAGCTATAGTTTTTCTTTCTTTTCTGCTATTTTTCTGTTAGTGCCCGTAGTTTTCAAATTTGAATAGTTTAAATTTTGAATTATTTGAAATTAGTGTGAATTTGTTTGCACATAAAATTTCTTTGCGTTTCAAATGCCAAAACACATAACTAACCTAACTATTACAGAGATTCCCCTCTCGGTGCGAAACACGGAAGAAAGTGATGATAGCTAGTGAAGCCGATCACATCCCAGATCTTTGGGTGTGAAACTTTTTCTTCCAGTGTGTCCCTTTTCGCCGTAACCATGGAAAATCTTCATCATTTAACGAGATGCTCAGGTCAATATTCACTGTGAATGGAGCAATTTCATCAAACTTTTCATAATCTTCTGACTTGTTTGTCTTGTCATCCACTCCCACGATGTTTCTCTTCCCAGAAAGAACTATGTGCCGCTTTGGCTCATCGTACGATGCATTCGCTTCCTTATCTTTTCTTTTTCTTGGCTTGGTAGACATGTCCTTCACATAGAAAACCTGTGCCACATCATTGGCTAGGACGAATGGTTCGTCTGCATACGCAAGATTGTTGAGATCCACTGTTGTCATTCCGTACTGCGGGTCTTCCATTACCCCGCCTCGTGTCATATTGACCCATTTGCACCGAAACAAAGGGACCTTTAAACCATGTCGATAGTCAAGTTCCCATATGTCCTGTATATAACCATAATATGTTTCCTTTCCCGTCTTGGTTTCTGCATCAAAGCGGACACCACTGTTTTGGTTGGTGCTCTTCTTATCTTGGGCGATCGTGTAAAATGTATTACCATTTATCTCGTACCCTTTGAAAGTCATTATATTTGAAGATGGTAACTGGGATAGCAAGTACAGGTCATCTTCAATAGAGGTGTCATGCATGGTACGTGTCTGCAACCAGCTGGCGAAACTCCTGGTTTGTTCACGTGTAATCCAGTCAGCAGACCGCTCCGGGTGTTTGGAGCGTAGCAAATTCTTGTGTTCATCCATATACGGAGCCACCAAGGCGGAATTCTGTAGAACTATGTAGTGTGCTTCAGTGAGAGAATGTCCGTCCATACATATTATTTGTTCCCCTCCTAGCGTGCCTTTTCCATCCAGTCTGCCCTTATGCCGCGATTCAGGAACACCGATCGGCTTAAGGTCAGGAATAAAGTCAATACAAAACTGAATGACCTCCTCATTTTGATGGCCCTTGGAGATGCTTCCTTCTGGCCTAGCACGGTTATGAACATATTTCTTTAAGACTCCCATGAACCTCTCAAAGGGGAACATATTGTGTAGAAATACAGGACCCAAAACGTTAACTCTTCGCACAGGTAAACTAGGACGTGTGTCATGATGTTGAAGAAGGATGGTGGGAACACCAACTCGAAACTGACAAGACATTGCACCAAATCATTCTGTAACCTTGGTATGATTTCTGGATCGATTACCTTCTGAGAGATTGCATTGAGAAATGCACATAGCTTCACAATGGCTAATCGAACGTTTTCCGGTAGAAGCCCCCTCAATGCAACCGGAAGCAGTTGCGTCATAATCACGTGGAAGTCATGAGACTTTAGGTTCTGGAACTTTTTCTCTGCCATATTTATCATTCCCTTTATATTCGACGAGAAGCCAGACGGTACCTTAATACTGAACAGGCATTCAAAGAAGATTTCCTTCTCTTCTTTGGTAAGAGCGTAGCTTGCATGACCCTGATGTATGCCGTCTTCTCCGTGCATACGTTGCTGGTCCTCCCATGCCTCGGGTGTATCTTTTGTCTTCCCATACACGCCCAAGAAGCCAAGCAGGGTCACGCAAAGATTCTTCATCACGTGCATCACGTCGATTGCGGAGCGGACCTCTAGGTCTTTCCAATACGGCAGCTCCCAAAATATAGATTTCTTCTTCCACATGGGTGCGCGTCCGTCAGCGTCCTTTGGAACAGGTTGTCCGCCAGGACCCTTTCCAAATATCACCTTCAAATCCTTGACCATATCATGTACATCAGCACCAGTACGGTGGCGAGGCTTCGTCCGGTGATCCACCTCACCTTTGAAATTCTTGCCTTTCTTTCTTACGAGATGCCTGCTCGGAAGAAATCGACGATGTCCTAGGTACACATTATTCTTACAACTTTTCAAATATATACTGTCGGTATCATCCAAACAATGCGTGCATCCGTGGTATCCCTTGTTTGTCTGTCTTGAAAGGTTACTGAGAGCAGGCCAATCATTGATGGTCACGAACAGCAATGCCTTTAGGTCAAATTCTTCCTGTTTGTGCTCATCCCATGCACGTACACCTGTTCCATTCCACAGTTGTAAGAGTTCTTCAACTAATGGCCTTAGGTACACATCAATGTCGTTGCCGGGTTGTTTAGGGCCTTGGATGAGCACTGGCATCATAATGAACTTCCGCTTCATGCACAACCAAGGAGGAAGGTTATACAAACATAGAGTCACAGGCCAGGTGCTATGGTTGCTGCTCTGCTCCCCAAAAGGATTAATGCCATCTGCGCTTAGACCAAACCATACGCTCCTTGCGTCATCTGCAAACTCCTTCCCATACTTTCTTTCGATTTTTCTCCACTGTGACCCGTCAGCGGGTACTCTCAACTTTCCGTCTTTCTTACGGTCTTCTCTATGCCATCGCATCGCCTTGGCATGCTCTTTGTTTTGGAACAAACGTTTCAATCGTGGTATTATAAGAGAATACCACATCACCTTGGCAAGAATCTTCTTCCTGGGGCGCTCGCCCTCGACATCACCATGCTCATCGCGGCTGATCTTATAGCGCAATGCACCACATACCGGGAAAGCGTTCAAATCCTCGTACTCACCGCGGTAGAGGATGCAATCATTAGGGCATGCATGTATCTTTTTCACCTCTAACCCTAGAGGGCAGACAGCCTTCTTTGCTTCGTACGTACTCTTGGGCAATTCGTTGTCCTTTGGAAGCATATCCTTTATCATTACCAGCAACTTTCCAAATCCCTTGTCAGATACACCATTCTCTGCCTTCCATTGCAGCAATTCCAGTGTGGTGCCCAGCTTTTTCTTGTCACCTACGCAATTCGGGTACAACAATTTTTTGTGATCCTCTAACATGCGCTGCAACTTCTTCTTCTCCAAATCACTTGCGCAGTTTCTCTTTGCATCGGCAATGGCCCGACCTAGATCATCAACGGGCTCATCTGATGCCTCTTCTTCAGCTTCTTCCCGCATTGCCGGCTCAGCTTCTTCCTGCATTACCGGCTCAGCTTCTTCCCCCATTGTTGTATCATCGTATTCAGGGAACCCATGGCTAGGATAGATGTCGTCGTCCTCTTCTTCTTCATTGTATTCCATCATAACCCCTCTTTCTCCGTGCTTGGTCCAAACATTATAGTGGGGCATGAAACCGGACTCAAACAGGTGGACGTGAATGGTTCTTGACGTAGAGTAATTGCGACCATTCTTACAGCCAGCACATGGACAAGGCATAAAACCATCCGCCCGCTTGTTTGCCTCAGCCGCAAGCAGAAAAGTATGCACGCCCTCAACGAACTGGGGAGAGCATCGGTCATCGTACATCCATTGCCGGCTCATCTTCATTACACAACACCGAATAGATCAAATTAATACAAGTTCATACATAAAGTTCATACAACACTTAAATGCAACAAACAAATAACTCTCTAGCTAAAGCATTTAAATGCAACAACAAATGCGATCAAGATCGCAACTAAGGTAACAATTGATCCAACAGCATAATGGTACCAAGCCTCACTATCGATGGCATATTTTCTAATCTTTCTAATCTTCAAGCGCATTTTCTCCTTCTTGATCTTGTGATCATCGACGTCATCGGCAACATGCAACTCCAATTCCATCTTCTCCCCCTCAATTCTTGTCAATTTTTCTTTCAAGTACTCGTTTTCTCTTTCAACTAAATTTAACCTCTCGACAATAGGGTCGGTTGGAATTTCCGGTTCACATACCTCCTAGATAAAAATATCTATGTCAACTTGATGGGCATAATTTGTGATAAACACAAAATGCAACAAATAGTTTTAAAAGAGAATAAAGCACATCCGAATCATAACAAGGACGAGGGCCGACGGGGACGGATATCAAAACCATGGCACTATGTATAACAAATAACGTACGGGTAAGATAATTATTATACGAGTAACCATATATCCAAATCACACAAACATCAATTTTTTATATAAAATTTCATGAACAAGAGGCTCACCACAAGGTGGTGACGGCGACGGGACGGTGCGGGAGATCGACGGTGGTTATGACGGAGATTTAGAAGGCACTAAGTAAATCACACCTACATATGCAAACTAAGTGTTATTTCAACCTCAAATTGCATATAAATCAAATACTAGCACATATATACATATTTCCTCCCAAATTACTAAACTCACAAATTAATAACTTTATAAAGCATTGCAAGAGCTAATCTAGCAGTGAGAGATGAAAGGACAAAGTTGCTAACCTTTGTGATCATTTGAATGGATGGGGGCATTCAAATCTTGACAAATTTTGGGCAAAATGTGTGATGAGCTTGAGAGGAAGAGGGGAAGAACAGAGAGGAGAGGGGAAAGGGGAAGAACAGAGCGAGCTCGGGTGGACGAAGGGTTTATGTAGGAGGGCCTTTAGTACCGGTTCGTGCCAAGAACCGGTACTAAAGGTGCTGGAGGGGGCCCAGACTGACAACATCCTGCCACCACTCTCATTAGTACCGGTTCGTGGCATGAACCGGTGCTAAAGGTTAGCCACGAACTGGTACTAATGAGAGCGGCCCGGCTAGCCGTTGGAACCGGCACTAATGTATACATTTGTGCCGGCACAAATACAAACCGGCACTAATATGCTTCATGTTTGACCCTTTTTCTACTAGTGTTCCTCCGTTTTTATTTACTCTGCATATTAGGTTTGACTGAAGTCAAACTTCATAAAGTTTGACCAAATTTATAGAAAAAATATGAACATTTACAAGAGCAAATCTACAGGATGTGAAAGTATATTCAATAATGAATCTAATGGTATTATCGGTGCAATAGACCCTGGGTCTATTGCCCTGACTGTGCATAGGCACAAGATCAAGATAGAAGCACTAGTCCAAGATGAAGTACAAGAAACCAAGAGATTCGAAGAACCAACAAGCATATCAGAGGGACCAACACCCATCCAGAAGAACAAGATATCATCAAGAAAGGGGCCTCCCTTGCCGAGCAGGTGAGCCCGGCAAGGGGCGAGGTCACCCCTAGAAGAAGATGACCTAGGCGTCCCTGCAGGGCCTGCTGGGACCTGCAGAGGCCATATCACCTCCCCGACCACTCCACCATGACTCACGTCGTCGATCAGTGCGGTGTCAAGACGCAGAGTGATTAAGTGGCAGCCATTCGCACATGGCAACCACTTTCTACCAAGAGAACCCACAGATGACACCCATCCTATGACGTGTCAGGAAAGCAGGCGTGGAGCAAGCAAGATGGCCCGGCAAGCCTTGCCGGGCAACCAATGACGTGACGCTAAGCGGCGCATTAAATGCACACTGATGCTAAGCAAGATGGTCTATTCTCATCATATCAATCTCTATTACTTTATTTACTTGCTTTGTTTTTACTTTGCCTTTTACTTTTTACTTTGCATCTCTATATCAAAAATACCAAAAATATTGTTTATCATCTCTATCAGATCTCACCCTCGTAAGTGACCGAGAAGGGATTGACAACCCCTAATCGCATTGGTTGTGAGTAGCTATCGTTTTGTGTAGGTATGAGGGACTCATGCGTGATCTCCTACTGGATTGATACCTTGGTTCTCAAAAACTGAGGGAAATACTTACGCTACTTTACTGCATCATCCTCTCCTCTTCGGGGAAATCCAACGCAGTGCTCAAGAGGTAGCAAGAAGAATTTCTGGCGCCGTTGCCGGGGAGTCTGCGCAAAAGTCAACCATACAAGTACCCATCACAATCCCTATCTCTCGCATTACATTATTTGCCTCCCGTTTTCCTCTCCCCCACTTCACCCTTGCCGTTTTATTCACCCTCTCTTTCCCAATCTCGTCCTCGCTTTCTCCCGCCTTGCTTTTGTTTGTCGCTATGTCTGAAACTGGGGAGATTATCATCAATATGGACAATAATGATAACATGGAAAATCCCGAGGCTCCGGCCGATGAACCCCTATCTTACATAGCAAAAAGTTTCGAATCGGTAGTGGTAACATTATTGGCAAAAGTGTTATTCAAGATTTCTTTACTTGTGCCGGTGCTTTACCTTCCTTGGGTTGTTCTATTCTTCATAGAACTAGTAGTCTTGCGGATGCTATCGCGATGCTTGTAGTTGAACTTGAAAGACAATTTATGCATATGCATCCTTGCATACAAAGAATTTTTCTAGAATTTTCCAATATTGAGGATTCTGCTGTTAAGCATGCTGCTACTATCTTCCTGGCTCATGAGTTTAGATTTATCATAAGAGAGGCCAAAGAAATCTTTGCACACTATAGGGTGGACGCCGGTCGCCCTCCCATAGAGGCCATCCTCTATGATCAAGAGGAATTTAGGCATTTTCAATCTTCGGACTACGTTGCTTTTAATGAAAACCTTAGAAAAAAGGTTCCTATCAATGTCTTGGTTGATTGCATAAATGAACTCAATTATGATTTTGCTCTTCGAAACAATGAGCTAGGTTACTCTCTTGAGTATAGGCTCACAAAATTTTGCCAAAAGAATGCTTTTAGTGATGAAATAGTTGTGCATTGTGAAGGGCCAAGGGAGGAACCCCTTCCTCCTATGATTGATCTTGGGGACATCTGTCCCACTAAATTTAGCCCTTTTGATTAATTTTGCTTGCCTAAAAGAAAACTTGCCGCCGAACGTAGAGAATATGAGATGAGTTTTCAAGATCTATCCTATTATTATGGCACGCATTAGATCTATCTTCGCTTTTATGCCTAGCTAGGGGCGTTAAACGATAGCGCTTGTTGGGAGGCAACCCAATTTTATTTTGTGTTTTTTGTTTTTGCTTCTGTTTAGGAATAAATAATCCATATACTTTCTGTTTAGATGTCGTTTTATGTTTTAATTAGTGTTTGTGCCAAGTAGAACCTATAGGATAAGCTATGATGATAGTTGATTTGATTCTGCTGAAAAACAGAAACTTTGCACTCACGAGAAAAAAATCACTAAATCAAAGGAACGAGATTTTGCGTTGATTCTTTTTTCTGATGAATAATAAAAAAAAATTCTAGTACTTCCTATTTTGGTAGAATTTTTAAAGTTCCAGAAGTTTGCGTTAGTTACAGATTTCCACAGACTGTTCTGTTTTTGTCAGATTCTGTTTTTTCGTGTGTTGTTTGCTTATTTCAATGCATCTATGGCTAATAAATTAGTTTATAAATCATAAGTTGTTGGAATAAAGTAGGTTTAACACCAATATAAATAAAGAATGAGTTAATTACAGTACCTTGAAGTAGTCTTTTGTTTTCTTTCACTAACGGAGCTCACGAGATTTCTATTGAGTTTTGTGTTGTGAAGTTTTCAATTTTTGGGTGAATTCTTTTGATGGATTATGGAACAAAGAGTGGCAAGAGCCTAAGCTTGGGGATGCCCATGGCACCCCCAAGATAATCCAAGGAGACCAAAAAGTCAAAGCTTGGGGATGCCCCGGAAGGCATCCCCTCTTTCCTCTACTTCCATCGGTAATTTACTTGGAGCTATATTTTTATTCACTACATATCATGTGTTTTGCTTGGAGCGTCTTGTATTATTTGCGTCTTTGCTTGTTAATTTGCCACAATCATCCTTGATTTACACACCTTTTGAGAGAGCCATACATTATTTGGAATTTGCTAGAATACTCTATGTGCTTCACTTATATCTTTTGAGCTTGATAGTTTTGCTCATAGTGCTTCACTTATATCTTTTGAGCGTAATAATTTTTGCTCTAGTAATTCACTTAAATCTTTTAGATCACGGTGGTGGATTTGTTTTAAAGAAACTATTGATCTCTCATGCTTCACTTAGATTATTTTGAGAGTTGTTAATAGCATGGTAATTTGCTTAAAGTTAATATACTTGGTATTCAAGATTTGTAAAACTTTCTTTTGAGTGTGTTGAATACTAAGATAAGTTTGATGCTTGATAATTGTTTTGAGATATGGAGGTGATAATATCAAAGCAATGATGGTTGGCGTGATTATGAATTCAAAGAATGCTTGTGTTGAAGTTTGTGATTCCCGTAGCATGCACGTATGGTGAACCGCTTTGTGATGAAGTTGGAGCACAATTTTATTTATTGATTGTCTTCCTTATGAGTGGCAGTCGGGGACGAGCGATGGTCTTTTCCTACCAATCTATCCCCCTAGGAGTATGCGTTTAATGCTTTGGTTTTTGATGACTTCTAAATTTTTTCAACAAGTGCATGAGTTCTTTTGATTAATGTTGAGTCCATGGATTATACGCACTCTCACCCTTCCACCATTGCTAGCCTCTCTAATACCGCGCACTTTTCGCCGGTATCATACACCTACCATATACCTTCCTCAAAACAGCCACCATACCTACCTATCATGGCATTTCCATAGCCATTCAGAGATATATTGCCATGCAACTCTCCACCGTTCCGTTCATATGACATGCATTACTTTTGTCATATTGCTTTTTGCATGAACATGTAGTTGACATTGTATTTATGGCAAAGCCATCGTTCACAATTCTTTCATACATGTCACTCACGATTCATTGCATATCCCGGTACACAGCCAGAGGCATTCATATAGAGTCATATTTTGTTCTAAGTATCGAGTTGTAATTGTTGAGTTGTAAGAAAAGTAAAAGTGTGATGATCATCATTATTAGAGCATTGTCCCAGTGAGGAAAGGATGATGGAGACTATGATTCCCCATAAGTCGGGATGAGACTCCAGACTTTATGAAAAATAAAAGAGGCCAAAGAAGCCCAAATAAAAAAAGAGTGGCCATAAAAAAAGAAAAAAAGAGAAAGGCCAAATAGAAAAAACATATGAGAGAAAAATAGAGAAGGGACAATGCTTCTATCCTTTTTCCACACTTGTGCTTCAAAGTAGCACCATGATCTTCATGATAGAGATTCTCATATGTTGTCACTTTCATATACTAGTGGGAATTTTTCATTATAGAACTTGGCTTGTATATTCCAATGATGGGCTTCCTCAAAAGTGCCCTAGGTCTTCGTGAGCAAGCAAGTTGGATGCACAACCACTTAGTTTCTTTTTGAGCTTTCATATACTTATAGCTCTAGTGCATCCGTTGCATGGCAATCCCTACTCACTCACATTGTATCTATTGACGGGCATCTCCATAGCCCATTGATACGCCTAGTTGATGTGACACTATCTTCTCCTTTTTGTCTTCTCCACAACCACCATTCTATTCCACCTATAGTGCTATGTCCATGGCTCACGCTCATGTAATGCGTGAAAGTCGAAAAAGTTTGAGATTTCTAAAGCATGAAACAATTGCTTGGCTCGTCATCGGGGTTGTGCATGATTAAATACTTTGTGTGATGAAGATAGAGCATATCCAGACTATATGATTTTGTAGGGATAACTTTCTTTAACCATGCTATTTTGAGAAGACATGATTGCTTTAATTTGTATGCTTGAAGTATTAGTACTTTTATGTCAACATGAACTTTTGTCTTGAATCTTTCAGATCTGAATATTCATGTCACAATTAAGAAGATTTACATTGAAATTATGACAAAGTATCACTCCGCATCAAAAATTCTTTTTTATCATTTACCTACTCGAGGATGAGCAGGAATTAAGCTTGGGGATGTTTGATACGTCTCCAATGTATCTATAATTTTTGATTGCTCCATGCTACTTTACCTACTATTTTGGACTATATTGGGCTTTATTTTCCACTTCTATACTATTTTTGGGACGAACCTATTAACTGGAGGCCCAACCCAGAATTGCTGTTTTTTGCCTATTTTAGTATTTCGAAGAAACAGAATATCAAACGGAGTCCAAACAGAATGAAACCTTCGGAACGTGATTTTCTCACCGAACGTGATCCAGGAAACTTGGACCCTGCTCCAAGGAACAGCCGTGGAGGTCACGAGGGTGGAGGAACCTAATTCCACCGCCGCAGCTTTCTGTATCCACGAGATCTCATGTTGGGGCCTGTTCCAGAGCTCCGCCGGAGAGGGCATCTACCACGGAGGGCTTCTACATCAACACCATAGCCTCTCCGATGAAGTGTGAGTAGTTTACTTCAGACCTTCGAGTCCATAGCTAGTAGCTAGATGGCTTCTTCTCTCTTTTTGGATCTCAATACAATGTTCTCCCCCTCTCTTGTGTAGATCTATTCAATGTAATCTTCTTTTTGCGGTGTGTTTGTTGAGACCGATGAATTGTGGGTTTATGATCCAGCTTATCTATGAATAATATTTGATTCTTCTCTGAATTCTTTTATGTATGATTGAGTTATCTTTGCAAGTCTCTTCGAATTATTCGTTTGGTTTGGCCAACTAGATTGGTAGTTATTGCAATGGGAGAAGTGTTTAGCTTTGGGTTCAATCTTGCGGTGTCCTTACCTAGTGACAGAAAGGGTTGCAAGGAACGTATTGTATTGTTGCCATCGAGGATTACAAGATGGTTTTTTTTATCATATTGCATGAATTTATCCCTCTACATCATGTCATCTTGCTTAAGGCGTTACTCTGTTTTTAACTTAATACTCTACAAGCATGCTAGATAGCGGTCGATGAGTGGAGTAATAGTAGTATATGCATAATCGTTTCGATTTACTTGTTTTGGACGCGATGCCTATATACATGATCATACCTAGATAATCTCATAATTATTCACTTTTCTATCAGTTGCTCAACAGTAATTTGTTCACCCACCGTAGAATACTTATGCTCTTGAGAGAAGCCACCAGTGAAACCTATGGCCCCCGGGTCTATTCTCGTCATATCAATCTCTATTACTTTATTTACTTGCTTTGTTTTTACTTTGCCTTTTACTTTTTACTTTGCATCTCTATATCAAAAATACCAAAAATATTGTTTATCATCTCCATCAGATCTCACCCTCGTAAGTGACCGAGAAGGGATTGACAACCCCTAATCGCGTTGGTTGCGAGTAGCTATCCCTTTGTGTAGGTACGAGGGACTCGTGCGTGATCTCCTACTGGATTGATACCTTGGTTCTCAAAAACTGAGGGAAATACTTACGCTACTTTACTGCATCATCCTCTCCTCTTCAGGCAAATCCAACGCAGTGCTCAAGAGGTAGCATGTCCCGCCACCACATTTCCACAATCAATCCACCAAGCAGGAGTAGGGTTTTACGCCTCGCGGCGGCGCGAACCTTGGTAAAACCGCCTGTGTGATCTCTGCCGCGCTGCCCCATGTTGTTCTGCTCTTTGTGCAACACGATGTTCCCCTGCCGAACCAGCAAGGGGCCGCCCTGGCCCCATAGGTGGCCGCGGTTTCCCGCGATATCTTTGGCGCGCCAGGTAGGGGGATTGCTTGTGCGAACCTAAAGACGTGAGCCGCTCGTCACCTTCATCGCCATCTGCATCTTCGACGGCACCGTCAACCATGGCGCCCAAGAAGAAACCAGCTTCTTCAGCTCATCCATCCACCTCGAAGGCTTCCCCGCCCGCAGCCTCCAACCCTCCTTGGGACACAGAGACGCGCGAGGACACGAATGCTGCTGGGGATGTGGACGGAGCAGGCGGCACCACCACCATTTCCCATGTGCCCAACATAGGAGCTGGAGGCGCCGGAGGGGAGCAACATAAGCAACACCTCGATGGCCACACTCCGCTCATTGACGGGCACAGCCACAATGATGGCGCTTGGTCTGGGGCGAACCACCGCCCTCCGGCCGCCCCTGTCACAGGCGCGACCGCAATGCGCGTGCTTTTCTCGGACGAGTCGACCAACCCGCTGCGCCCAACGGAACCACTGGCCCTCGAGAGGCTCTTCCTCACCACCCTGCCATCCAAGGTGGTTGCACCACAACAGCGGGGGCACAATGCTGCCACCGCTGGCTCCGTCCGGAGCCGAGCGACGGCGTGATCGACTTCATCATCATCTATGCCAAGCATAGCCTCCGAGGCCATGGCGCGGTCTCAGCTGTTGTTGAGGTTTCCACCAGCGGCCGAGCATATGGATGAGTGGCGCGCCATCATCCAAAGTCTCCTCACTTCCGCTGAATCCTAAGGATCTTGGCGAGCTAGACCACCACGACCTCCCCAAGTGACGACAACGGCTCATGCTGCTGCTCGTACGGAGGGAGCCATCCCCACAGTGCAGTCCCCGCCACGGCAGCCAGCACGAGCTCAACCAAATCAAGACCCCGACGACGTCTCTATGGCCTCCTCTGACCCTCGAGCACGTCCAGGCCAACGGTGAACCCCGGAAGATAGGCGGAGAGGAGACGGGCGCCACGGCGACTTTCTCCAAGCCGACGGGAGCGGCGGCCCCGACGTCGACGAGCCCGCGCTCAGTGCTGGCAGGCCCCTACCCTTCGAGGTTGGCTGCCCTGCCTTCACCTGTGAGCTGCGGCAAGTCCATTGGCCATTCGTTCGCACGTTCAAGCTGGAGATACCTGAGAAGTACGATAGGAGGCTGAACCCGGCAGACTTCCTGAGCATCTACACAATCGTTGTTCAGGCTATCGGGGGGAGAGATGAGAAGGTGTTCGCCAACTACTTCCCTTTGGCTCTGATACTCTCCAATGTATCTACTTTTCATAACGCGTTTCCTCTTCTTTTGGACTATAATTTGCATGATTTGAACGAAACTAACCCCGGACCGATGATGTTTTCAACAGAACTACCATGGTGTTGTTTTTGTGCCGAAATAAAAGTTCTCGGAATGGAACAAAACTTTGCGAGGATTTTTTATACAATAAAAGAGAATTTCTGGAGCTAGGATGGACCTGAGGGGGCAACTAGGTGGGCACAACCCACCAGGGCGCGCCAGCCCCCACAGGCGTGCCCAGGTGGGTGCTGCCCACCTGGTGGCCCCGCTAACCTCCAAACCGACGCTATAAAATCCCATATTGCCAGAAAAAATCAGGGAGACAAAATTATCATGTTTCACGAGACGGAGCCACTGCCAAGCCCTATTCTTCCTCGGGTGGGCAGATCTGGAGTCTGTTTGGGGCTCTGGAGAGGGGGATCTTGGATGTTCATCGTCACCAACACATCTCCATCGCCAATTCAATGATGCTCCCCACCGGGAGTGAGTAATTCCTTCATAGGCTTGCTGGTCAGTGAGGAATTGGATGAGATTCATCATGTAATCGAGTTAGTTTTGTTAGGGCTTGATCCCTAGTATCCACTATGCTCTGAGATTGATGTTGCTATGACTTTGTCATGCTTAATGCCTGTCACTTTTGGCCCGGGTGCCATGATTTCAGATCTGAACCGTTTATGTTATCATCATTATATCCATGTTCTAGATCTGATCTTGCAAGTTATAGTCACCTACTACGTGTTATGATCCGGCAACCCCGGAGTGACAGAAATCAGGACCACTCCCGGTGATGACCATAGTTTGAGGAGTTCATCTATTCATAGTGTGCTAATGCTTTGTTCCGGTTCTCTATTAAATGGAGGCCTTAATATCCCTTAGTTTCCAATAGGAACCCGCTGCCACGGGAGGGTAGGACAAAAGATGTCATGCAAGTTCTTTCCATAAGCACGTATGACTATTTACGGAATACATGCCTACATTATATCTATGAACTGGAGCTAGTGCCGTATTGCCCTAGGTTATAACTGTCTCATGATGAATATCATCCAACGAGTCACTGATCCAATGCCTAGGAATTTATCTCATATTGTTCTTGCTAAGTCACTACTGTTGCTAGTGCCATCGTTACTGCTACAATATCACTCCTATCACTTTTACCGTTACTGTTGCTACTGCTATTATCATCAAAACTATCATACTACTGTGGTACTAATCACTTTGCTACAGATAATTAATCTCCAGGTGTGGTTGAATTGACAACTCAACTGCTAATACCTTCAAATATTCTTTGGCTCCCCTTGTGTCGAATCTATAAATTTGGGTTGAATACTCTACCCTCGAAAACTATTGCGATCCCCTATACTTGTGGGTTATCAAGACCTTTTTGTGGCGCCTTTGCCGGGGAACATAGATATATTTGTTGAGTCACTTGGGATTATTATCATATTATCACTATGAAGAATCTGAAGGATGCTAAGACTAAGATTTTCCCTCAAAGACGAGGGGAGGTAAAGAACTGCCATCCAGTTCTGCTTTAGATTCACATTCTGTTATAAGTAAACTCGCAAATCCACAACATGTTACTAATTTTGATATGTTTCATGTTATTGATGATACTACTTCTGATATGAATGTTACTCATGATGATGCTAGTACCTTGCTTGACGATGTGCCACTGGGTGAATTTCATGATGAACAAATTGCTAGAGTAATACAACCTGATATTGTTGAATCTGATGATGAACTTGAAACTGAAACTACTGAAACACCTACTAGAACTAGTCCTCCTAGATATGAATTTCCAAAGGTACCGGAAGGTTACCCTATGAGTGAGGAGGCAACTAGAGATATTCTTTCTTGTAAGGATAGAGATGATATAGAGAAATTACTATGCAAGTATAAAGAAAGATCTCTGAATGCTAAAATGAAATGTGATCCTGAGTTTGCTACTTCACCTATTGTTATTGCTGATAAGGATTATGAATTCTCTGTAGACCCAGAGTTAATCACTTTGGTTGAATCCAATCCTTTCCATGGTTATGAAAGTGAAACTATTGTGGCATCTTACTAAGTTGAATGACATAGCCACCCTTTTTGCTCATGATGAGAAGATTCGCTATTACTATATTCTCAAGTTATTTTCGTTCTGATTAAATGGTGATGCTAAAGCTTGGTACAATACTCTTGCTCCTGGTTGTGTGCATAGTCCCTAGGATATGATCTATTACTTCTCTGAAAAATATTTCCCTACTCATAAGAAAAAAGCTGCCTTGTAGGAAATATTTAACTTTGTGCAAATAGAAGAAGAGAGGCTCCCACAAGCTTGGGGGAGGCTTCTCCAATTGCTTAATGCTTTGCCTGATCATCCTCTTAAGAAAAATGAAATACTTGATATCTTCTATAATGGACTAATCGATGCTTCTAGGGACTTCTTAGATAGTTGTGCTGGTTGTGTTTTCGTGGAACGAACTATTGGGCAAGCTGAAGAATTATTGAAAGACATATTGAAAAATCATGATGATTGGACTCCTCCTAAAACATCTATTAAACCCACTCCGAGGAAGAGGGGCATCTTATATCTCAGTCCTGAAGATATGCAAGAGGCAAAGAAATCTATGAAGGAAAACGGTATTAAGGCCGAGGATGTTAAAAATTGACCACCTATCAAAGAAATACATGGGCTTGAAGCACCACCACCACCCAAGGTGGTAGAGGTAAAATCTTTAATGAAATTCAATGATAGTGATGATCCTCGTACTAAACATCCTAGTCAATGTCTTTATGTGTTTGGTAATTACATTAGAAAGCAAAGATCACTTCAATGCAAATGTTATGAAACAACTGAAATACAACTTTGATATGATTGCTCGCTAAGTGACTTGTTATTTAGAATCTCAAATGATGTTAGAGGTGTAGGAAAACATGCCTCTATGGTTCAAACTCAATTAGAAATGGTTGCTAAATCTCAAAGAGAGTTACTTAATGAAATGAACAATAATAAGTGACTTTGATGTTAGAGTAGCAACTAGAGGAGGTAAAATGACTCAGGAACCGCTTTTTCCTGAGGGGAATCCAAAGAGAATTGAAAAAGATTCTCAAAGGAACAACACCAGTACACCTAGTTCTTCTAAAAAGAAAAAGAAGAAGAAAAATGATAAGACTTTGCCTACCTCTAGTGAACCTGAAGTAGAAAAACCTCCTGATAATGATAATGAAGTTTCTACCTATAATGCTGAAACTCAATCTGGTAATGAACACTCACCTTCTGATAATGAAAAAGATAATGATGAAGTTCATGAAGACACTTAACCTAATGCTAAAGAACGAGATAATGATATTGAGATAGAACCAGCTGTAGATCTTGATAACCCACAACCTAAGAATAAAAGATATGACAAAAGAGACCTTTGTGGCTAGAAAACATGGTAAGGAAAGAGAACCATGGGTTCAAAATCCTATCCCCTTTCCACCTAAATCAACTAAAAAGAAAGATGATGAAGAATTTGAACTCTTTGCTGAAATGATTACACCAGTCTTTTTGCGCACTCGCGTGACTGATATCATGAAAATGCCTCCTTATGCAAAGTACATGAAAGATATCATCACCAATAAGGGAAAAATACCGGAAGCTGAAATCTCCACTATGCTTGCTAATTACACTTTCAAAGATGGAGTATGTAAAAAACTTGGAGATCTGGGAATACCAACTATATCTTGCTCCATTAAAAGAAATTGTGTGAAAACTGCTTTATGTGATTTGGGAGCTTGTGTTAGTGTTATGCTTTTTTCTTTATATAAAAGGCTTGATTTGAATAAACTCACACCCACTGAAATATCATTGCAAATGGCTGATAAATCAACTGTCATACCTATCGGTATTTGTGAGGATGTGCCCGTTGTTGTTGCTAATGTTACTATTTTGGCTGACTTTGTTATACTTGAGATGCCCGAGGGTGAAAATATGTTTATTATCCTTGGTAGACCCTTCTTGAATACCGCAGGGGCTGTTATTGATTGCAACCAAAGAAAGACCTCTTTTCATATCAATGGTAATGAGCATACGGTGCACTTTCCGAAGAAACCATTCCAGGTGAATGGTATTAATGTTATTGAAAAATCTCCAACAATCACTATTGGAAGTTTCAACTACCTCTACCTACTGTCAAAAAGAAATATGAAATGCTTATTGTCGGGGACATTCATATCCCCATTGAGGTAACTTAGTGATTTACGAAAGTTCTTTGGTTTCATGCTAATCGAAAGTGGTTGTTAGTAAGACTTGATCAACCTTATTAATGGATCATTTTTGAGAGGTATGAAGTTGATGAATTTGGTAAGCACTACCTTCTGTCCGTACCTTTTTTTCTATTTTTATTAGTTAAATAAAATAAAATGCCATGCCTTGTCTGTTTTCTGCCTTTTCCGTGCAATAAAAAAATGACCCAAAAATTAAAGTTCTCAGAATGCTCTCAAAACCTGACACAATTTTTTTCTAAATATTTATGAATTTCTGGTGCAAATAATACCTGAGGGAGGTGCACCAGGTGGGCACAACCCATCTAGGCACGCCAGCACCCCCAGGCATGCCTTGGTGGGTGCTGCCCACCTGGTGGGACCCCTCACTTACTTCTTCCTCCCACACCACTCCATTCACCTAGAAAAAAATCACCAACACACACTCTCTCGTGTTCTTGCTCCCGAGACCGAGGATTTCAAACTCTTTGCTCGAAGCTCCATTTCCAAAACTATTTCAGGGATTTGTTGCTTGGTATGTGACTCCTCCATGTGTTCAATTAGTTTTGTTTTAGTGGTTTATACTTATAATAATTAGCTACTCTTGTTGCTGCTGTAGATGAACTTGCATGTTGAATTCTTAGAGTTCTAAGTAGTTTGAATGCTTGATATGGCCTCTATACATCTCTATGAGTAGTTGCTATCAATCTTGTGAAGTTTCGTTAATAAACTTTTCATGACCAAAATTTTTCAGAAAATTGTACGCGAACATTATGAACTTCTTTGGAAGGAGTTCTTCAAGGAGGAGATCCTCGGAGGCATCCTCTAGTAAAAGCTCCGTTCGCCGAACCCAAGCTGAACCAAGTGAAAAATCTGTTCGAAGTGCGACAACCAAAACATGCTTATAGCCATGTGACGATTACATGGTGAGAGTTAGTATTAAGGAACAATTTGAGCAACTACTTCATAGCACCGAACTCGATCCCTACATTTTAGATAAGTGTGATCAACGCTTCCTCCTCACTAAATCATTTGTCGAAGAATTTACATTCTACCCCCGGGAGTCTAGGGTGTCTTTTAAAGTTTATGATAATCCATTTACCATTTCTCTAGAAAGGATTGCTCACCTCTACAAAATTCCATTTTGGGGTTTACTCGATGAGCCACCTAGGTCTGAGTTTGAGTCTTTCTTAACTAGTCTTTGCTTTGGTGAAACTACGGGGTGGCACAAGGTAGAATAAAGAGCATACATTTTCCTGCAATTCAGTACTTTGCATTATTCAATGGAAAATGCATAGTAGGCAAGCAAGACTGTAGTACACGCTGTGCTCTAGACTTGAGCCTCATACGTGTCGCTCTCACCGATGAGAAGGTTTATAATCTTGCAGTGATTATTGCACACAGACTGCGGCACAACTCTAGCAGTGGATATTTGTATGGCGGAATTTATGCCGCGCGTTTAGTAAGGGAGTTGGGTGTTCCACCTCTGCCCTTTGACCCTATCCTACCCACGCAGTATTTAGATCTTGAGGCTTTAAAAAGCCATAAGATCCTCAAAGGACAAACTCATGACTTCACGTATAACTTGTTGTTTAACCAAACCACTATTGTGCATACATATTTGCCTGCGCCCGCTCTTTTTGACTATCACAGCAAGGGAAGATATCATGTTCTAGAGAGCGATGCTCGAGCTCACAACACAGCAGTGGAGGCAGCACAGCGGGCTGAGGCATCAACACCGAGGGCCTCCGCGAGCTACCACGCCAACTACCATCTAGGCTACTGACTGATTACCAAGCTAGGCCAAAAGCCTAAGCTTGGGGGAATACGTGTTTCAACCGAAATTATATTCATGTTCACACATTTCATTTCAGTTGTTGGTGTCCACACTTTTTCATTGTAGCATCCATGTTTAATTTATTTTCATGCTTTCTTCTTGTATGTTTGAAAAAACTTTGAGAAAATTCAAAAATATGTTT
Source organism: Triticum dicoccoides (assembly GCF_002162155.2). NCBI lineage: Eukaryota > Viridiplantae > Streptophyta > Magnoliopsida > Poales > Poaceae > Triticum > Triticum dicoccoides. The sequence goes on from NC_041383.1 coordinate 631,660,932, forward strand.
TTTGCTTCTTTTTTTATTTTTCTTCCTAGTTTAAATTGTTGCAGCACTAAAAGAAAACCCAAAAAGATTTCCTTGTTCTTATTTTACTTATTGGGAGAATTCCCGTGTAAATAGTTCTTCTCGTTTTTGCTTTTCTCTTTTTCGTTTGCTTGCTTTCGAAAAACCAAAAACTCCAAAAATATTTCAGTGTGTTTATCTGAATTTCTTTTTCTTTTATCGAGTCATACCGAGGAGAAGACCATGATGAAAATGTTGAGTGGCTCTCATTTGCATTATGTTGATCTAAGAAAGAGCCCATATTACCTTGTCTTCTCCTCTTGAATAAAATGTTTGCAGATTCCAGCTTACTCCATGACACTCTTGCACTATTATAATTTCAAATCGTTCGGACGTGCAAGTGAAAGGCAATAATGAATATATTAGATGAACTGGCCATGGCAGAGAGAAACGGGTATGAACTCGACTTATTCTATTTTTGTAAATATGTTTAACCTAGTATCGATGCTTCAGCCTATTATGATCTAACATGTTTGCACTGACAATTAGAGATTATAGTTTCTCATGCCATGCATAAGTAGCTAGGAGTGAATAAAACTTATCTTGGATATCAACATTGCGTTAAAATAATTGTGATGTAGTATGATGATATGGTATCCTCCTGTGATTGTTCGAGTGGCTTGACATTGCACATGTTCATGCATGTAGTTGAATCAAAACCGACATAGCCTCTATGATATTTACGTTCATGGTGTTCATATCCTACTCATGCTAGTGTCCAATGTTACTTATGCATAATGCATGTTCATGTGTGTTGTTGCTCTCTAGCTGGCTGCTTCTCAACCTATTTGCTAGCCTTCACCTATACTAAGTTGGAACTCTGCTTGGACATCAAAAACTTGAAACCCAAGTTATTCCAGATGAGTCCACCATACCTACCTATATGCGGTATTACCCTGCCGTCCTAAGTAAATTTGCATGTGCCACCTCTAAAAACTTCAAATAAGTATCCTTTTTGCGTGCCTGGATCGTTCATGGAACAACAGGAGGTAGTCGGTATCTTCCATGCTAAGCAGGTTATTCTCAGGTCGAGTGTTTATTCACTCGCCATCGCATGAGAAAAGGGCGGTAATAGGGATGCCTAGTCCCAAACTGCAAAAAGAAAAGAGCTTACAAATAATCAAACAAAAACTCCCAATGGAGCCATAACCTTGACCTTTCTGCTTGGGAACTGCCACTAGCGTGCTTAGCATGGAAGATATTGATAACCAATGATCGTGAAGTGAATAAGAAGGGTGCATGTCTCAAAATATCATTTATCTCTATTTTAAAAATATGAGCTCTGGCACCTCTGCAAATCATTGCTTCCCTCTGTGAAGGGACTATCCATTTACTTTTATGTTGTGTCATCACCGTCTCAAATAAGCGCCGGAACCTGAGAGCACTGCTGTCATGCTGATGTATTGTGTATAGCTAATGTTGGGTGCATCATGACTTGATATTTTCTACCATGAATTACAATGTTTAGTCGCTCCTTGAACTATGGGGGTGCTCTGCATTTATGTTTTGCGGTCTCAGAAAGGGCTAGCGAGATACCACTATTGTCATATTATACCATGGTTATTTTGATAACGTGTTGCTATTTGAGATATCTTATTATTGCTCTCTAGTTGATTATGTCATTGATATGAGTTAATATAAATTTTATGTGTTATTGTCGACATGGTTAGTTATAATCTTTGCTGAAAACCTGGGTGCTGTTTAAGCTTATTTACGAAACAAGAGCAAAAGAGTACGTAAAAGTTTTTCTTTTTCACTTTTAGTTTATCAACTGAATTTCTTGAGGACAAGCAAAGGTTTTAGCTTGTGGGAGTTGATATGTCTCCAACGTATCTACTTTTCCTAATGCTTTTCCTCTTGTTTTGGACTCTAATTTGCATGATTTGAATGAAACTAACCCCGGGCTGACACTGTTTTCAGCAGAACTACCATGGTGTTGTTTTTGTGCAGAAATAAAAGTTCTTGGAATGGAACAAAACTTTGTGAGGATTTTTTGTACAATGAAAGAGAATTTTTGGAGCCAAGATGGACCTGAGGGGGGCACCTAGGTGGGCATAACCCACCAGGGCGCTCCAGCCCCCCAGGAGGGCCCAGGTGGGTGCTGCCCACCTGGTGGCCCCACTAACCTCCAAACCAACGCTATAAAATCCCGTATTTCCAGAAAAAATCAACACTACTAGGAAAAACCTTACTAGTAGCATGGGTTTTTTGCATACTAGTAGCGTGGGGGCCCGCGCTACTGCTATGGCGCTACAGCTAAATATTAGTAGTAGCGTGTTTTCTACCCCAGGCTGCAGATATACTAAGTACTAGTAGTGTTGCTTTCTCCACACATGCTACTACTATCGTATGTACTAGTAGCACTGCTTTCCCCACCCCACGCTACAGCTAACTAATTAGAAATTAAAAAATAAAATTCAAATGCAGTATTCATGGATGGAAATTTAGATGCATTTGTTTCACCAACAATGATTAGTAGTAGCATCAACATAGCCTCTAATTCAGCATAGGAGTTGCAAGTAAGGGAAAATTACCACCAACACTAGCTAATAATCATCATAGCTAGTCATTACCACCAACATTGTCTAATCATCATAGCTACATAGTGTAGCACATCATCATCATCTTGAAATTTATTCTGGCTAGTTAATCACTCCTACTACTCTCTCTCTCTCTCTCTTAGGTAAAATAGCATAGAACATGTGGAGCGCGCCTTATTCATCATATTGAAGCATGGAGATGAACCTGTCTCCTAATTGTGGGCTATGCTTCTGATTGCTGCCCCCTAGTACTTCTCTACGATCCTTCACAATTTTGTTCTAGTCTTTGACTATTAAGACTTGCTCGCTTCTAGAAATCCTGAATGCACTCATGTGCAATGTAGGAAGTCTTGGCCATATGCTAACCATGGACATGTGACCTTTAGCTTCGATCCACTGAGGCACAACTATCACCGGGAGTCCCTGTTGAAGAACATCATAGTAACATACTTAGCAATGAAGTTTAGCTTAAAACATATTGTATGCAAAAGATGCACTGAGTACAAATAATAAAAATCTTACCATGTTTCCTAAATAGATGTGACCATAGTTCAGTACGAACACTATTGGTCGCACATTTTGAGTACTAAGATTTCTAAGTCCAGGAAAATAATTTGTCTTGATAGTGTGAAGATCCTCAAGCCATGAAACATAATGATTTGCCTCCTCGCAGTTTAGTTCAGCCCTGAGACAGTAGTAGGTCATGTCTACCAAGAGCCGAACATGTTTGCTTGAATGGAAATAAGCTGTCAATAGAAATTAGTTGTCAACTATTTTTGAATAAACATTATCCAAGACATAAATATGGTTGACAAACTTACATAATGGTAGAACTGGAGGCGTCTACACATCGACCCAGATGTCGATATTATCTCCAATATCTTCTTCCGGACGAATATCAAAGGTGATAAGCATATCAGGCTCAAATGCATAAGCCTTGCATAGTGCTCTCCATTGTTTGCATTCAAAATCGGTGTATGTGTTTGTATTGTATAATTGTGCGAGAAAACTATAACCATGCTCGGTCCTCAAGTTAACTCTATTTACCTCCATAGTTTCCATAGTACTGAAACCAACCTTATCCAAGACATATATTCTTGCATGGCAGGGGATACGCTAGTAGAATAGTAAAAAAATTAAATTATAAGTTGAAGAAAAGAAGAAGTCATGCTTGATTCCGAAAAAAGACTTGTGGTTGTGACTTAGTGTATGCACTTCGAAGTTCTCATCCAGCTTGATACTGAAGCGCCTACCACCAACTAGGTGAGGCCAGTCGCACAGGCCGCGCTCGTCTTCGCACATACCGAATTCCCTTTCGCTATCATCGTGAGACATTTCCTATGTTCATGTAGTTGAAATAGACGTGCATTCAATAATAAAAACTAAATCATAAAACAAATTAGTATTCAAATTAGCATGCATGCAATAAGAAAACTAAATCATCTCTTGCGTCTGTACATTGTTGAATATTATCACTAATACATCTCGAATAGTATCATACATATAACATCACTAACACAGCTAGAACCCTAGCGAATGATGGGTATCGGCGCGGGCGGTGGACACCCAAAGATAAGGAACCATCACATGATCATAGCTCCAGTGAGATGCATGAAGAACCATCCAGGTACTGTCGAACCTGCCCTCCAACGCAACCATGTAGCGACGGACGTGCTCATCCTCCTCGCTGACACGGTGAGATACCACCTCCGCGGTGGAAAAAGGCCTCCCCACCGTCACTGGCCCACGCGACCGCCAGCAAAGAAGGTCCGGGTCGTTGACGAGCTGCCTCCTCACTAAGCTGCACGCCCCGTAAGGTAGCACATCCCAGTACCAGCCAGGCGGAGCCTAGTCCTGGACATGACCTATCAGGGATATACCCTGCGGTATGACCCGGCCAGAATTATGGCCCAGCTGGAGCTTGGCGATTCATTGGCGATCCACCCGGAGATGGCGGTTTACATATAACCCACCTGGACATTGTGACCAACTAGAGACCCGGCGGGCGGATCAGACGGACGACAAGGCCCATGGCCCAGTAGGCCGGATTATACTCTGGTGGGCCGGTTTACTAGGAAAGGCATAAGTAGTTTTACCTTAAGGGGGCAGACTAGGATTCCACTTGTAATAGACTAGTCCTAATCCTAATAGGACTCCACATGTAACCCACCCCTTCAACATATATAAGGAGGGGCAGGGCTCCCCAAGAGGGACAAGCAAGAAAAATAATCTCTAAGGCTAGACACAACTAAAGGGGAGCCGGCTTATGCGGCATCTCCATCATGAGCATAATGAGACCTAGCCACAAACAGCATGTAGGGCTATTATCAGATGATGTTTCCCGGGGCCCGAAGCTGTCTAAATCCTTGTCTTATGTTGCGTCTCTCGATTCCGCCCAACCCCTCTCAAGCTACCACATAGATGCGTTGGCCTCACGACTAAGTCCTCACACTAGGACATCTGCCATGACAATTCCACGACATGACCCCTATAATCAAGCAAGCCTCCTCTATCGAGTCGACGACGAGGATGCGGGCCAGGAATTGTCGATCTCGAGAACAAATGCTTAACTATGAAAACAAAATTAATAAACACTTAGCAAAATTCAGCATGACCTTTGCTAAAAGCAGGACATATCGAGCACCTGAGATTTGCCATAACGTAAACGAATCGACATTCTGCAAAACATAGGCCACTCGAAAAAATATGACATGTACAAAATGTGACATGTTCAAAATATGGCATGTCCACTGCAAATTTGTATATAACAGGAAAAATTGCTTTAACTAAAAGATAACAACAATTGCTTTAACTAAATAAATACCTAGAATTTGTTAACTACACCTAAAACAACTAGAATTCTGTTAAATACACCTAAAACACCTAAATTATGTTAACCTAGATAAATTTCTATCCTAATTTAAAATCCTAGCTAAATTTCTGTCCTCATTTAAAAATCTAGGTAATTTAAAAACATAGGGTTCATACTACCTAATCTGTCCTAGCTAGGGTTCGATCATAACCTACATTATTCTAAGAACCTACATATTTTCAACTACATTGGGTTCAAAATATCTATTCTCTAATAACTATAACTAGGGAGGGAGGGAGGAGGAGGAAGGAGGGAGGAGTACCTCTCACTGGAGGAGGAGGACCAGCGTGGGGAGGAGGGCCGGTGCAGGGGGCGGCCGGCAGGGGAGGAGGGCCGACGTAGGCGGGGGCGGCGGCCGGATCGAGCGGGGATTGAGCAAGAGTGTGAGTGTGATTGTGAGTTAGTGAGAGAGAGGGGCACGTGGGCCGGTGCGGGGAGAAGCAGAGGTGTGCTTAGTAGCAGCGTGGGGGAGGGGGTCCAGCACTACAGCTAAAGGGGCCGAGAGCATGGCCCATTAGCAGCAGCGCTAGGCGGGAAACCACGTACTACTAGTAACATGTGCTTCTAGCGTTGGTTTTGTCAGGCGCTACTGATAAATAGCAGTAGCGTGGGGTATTTATCCAACGCAACTGCTAAATGTCTACCAATAAGCATTTTCCTAGGAGTGCAAAGAGAAAGAATTATCGTGTTTCATGAGATGGAGCCGCCGCCAAACCCTGTTCTTTCTCGGGAGGGCAGATCTGGTGTCCATTTGGGGCTCCGGAGATTGGGATCTTCGATCTTCGTCATCACCAACACATCTCCATCGCCAATTCCATGATGCTCCCCAACTGGAGTGAGTAATTCCTTCATAGGCTCGCAAGTCGGTGAGGAGTTGGATGAGATTCATCATGTAATCGAGTTAGTTTTGTTATGGTTGATCCCTAGTATCCACTATGTTCCGAGATTGATGTTGCTATGACTTTTCCATCACTACAAGAAATACGTTAACTTACGACCATCACTATTGGTCACTGAATGGTCATTGTTTTCCATTTGCGACCTTTTTTTGACAAAAAATAGATGGTCAAAAGCTGGCGGTTGTAAACTGAAATTAAGACTTTTTTTGTGATATGTAAAAGGTTGTTGGTTCTACGACCAAATTTTTGGTCACTAGCAGCCTCCCCAGACCACGTTGGATCCAATGTGGCAAGCTGATGTTGATAAGAATCAACCCAGTCCAGGCCCGTCTTTTATATGGGCTGAGCCCACTGATTCATCCCATTTCAATTTATTTTCCCTATTAGTTCTGATCAGTAACTTGGGCCAGGCCCAACAATGCGGCCTTTTCTCTTCGGTTTTGTCAAATGATGTTTTCCCGTTCAAGTCAGGTCCAATATTTTCAAGCTTTTTCATTTCTGCACCTTGGCCTTTCCACATTTATTTCTTTATGTTTTATTTTTTACCTAAAATATATTTGTCAAATATAATTTGGGCCTTGGCCTCTTTACGGTCCAACTCCAACCCATTTCACGAACATTTTCAAACTAGCTTGAATAAAAATATGAATCAAGTTACTACCAATTAGCTGAGTGTTACAGAAATATCTCAAATCACACATTCTACAAATTTTCGTCACATCCGCATTTTATACAGTTCCAAGAGACCTACATCATGTTATATTCAAGCATACAGCTGCTGAAATACTCCAGGAGAGTGAAAAAATAGAACTGGCCTATCTGGTACTTCACAACAACCAAACATGTAATCTGCTTAATGGAAAGATTTCTTATCCAAGTCTTGCTTCTCCCTTAGCAATGGCACCCTGATGCAAAACATCTGAGCATTCAAAAGAGAACAAAAGGTATGTCACTAATAGAAGAAATATTACAGATTACTTTTAAAATAAAAACTAAAGATACACAAGTATATTATCATTCTACTTATAATTATTTTTAACCAGATCATTCTACTTATCTAGAATATGGCTATTCATCGAAATTGGGAATTGAACTGGCACATATGAAAAACTTAGCAGCAATAGAGCATGCAATGTTTCACATACACGACAAAGGTTTAACTGCATATAGATATGATCTCATCCTGCATTTCATGAGCTGTAGGTTCTTGTCGTGAACTTGGCTTCGACAAGGAGTTGGGAAGATTGGCCGACACTACGGTCCCCAGCAAGCCAAATACCCTCTCCGTCCCAAAATAAGTGACTCAACTTTGTACTAGCTTTAGTACAAAGCTCGTACAAAATTGAGTCACTTATTTTGGGACGGAGGGAGTAGATAAGTTCTACTTCCTGTCCATTCAGTCTTCTGTAAGCTATAAATCATGCATTAGAAAACCTCTCCAATCTTTTTAGACTTAGGTTCTCCCATTCCTGACTCGAATGTTGCTTCAGTCAGAATGGTCGCAGTTGCCCTTGGTAAAAGGAAGTTGGCGGGGGGCTGGTCCCTTTGTCTATAACCCGACAGATATGGCTCTCCGACAGGCAAGAAGGGTGCCGGCAAGATAGCTTGTTGGAAAAAATTCATTTATTTACACTAAAGAGGCATCTCCCCTCTCCATGGATATATACATGCGCGAGTCCCCGACAAGGTTCATCTTTTTCATTAACATCCTGATACAAGTACAAGCATTACAGAACACAAACATGGACACGAGATATTACATTATTTGAATTAAAATTTGGCAACCGCCTAAAGATTTAAGATTGAAAAAAGATAAGTGCCCCGTGATGCCTTTGCCCCTGTCCATCTCCTACAGGACGAGGTGGAAGAGGCAGGAGGAGCGCACAGCTGGAGGCCGGTTCCTCCCCAGGATCAGGACGGCGCCGCTCTCCGGCAAGAAGGAAGAAACCAGAGGGCAGGGACGGATGGTGACGCTGCCAGAGGATCCGATGGAAGGGCTCGGAGTCACCGAAAAACACGACTTGTCGGAACGGTCACCCCCGTTGTTGATGCGTCGTGGGTTGCCGCCGTCGCCACATGACTACCACCAGAAGACCCCAGATCGTCAGCCACACAGAACGCCATTCTCTCTGGCTTACCGCACAGAGAGCATGGTCGTCCCCAACCACCCCGATGTCGGAAATCACCACACATCCTGAAGACGTGTACTAAGACGAGAGGCCCTCCTACGCAAACAGAGGATGATGCCTGGAGGAGCCAAATCTGCCCTCGCCAACGGTAGACCTCCCCCAAGGCTGTCCCGCTGTGTCGCACAGGGATTATGAATGAGGAACGATTGACTACCACGCCTCGCACCCGCCGTGGGCCTCGGTATGGTGTCGGTCGCATCCCCTCCCACCAAAATCAAGGCTACGGGCAGCACAATGGCGAGCGCGCGTTGCCACCTCCACGTTACCGCCGCGCCGCCCAAGTGTCCTGACGACCACAAAGAGTTATAAGCTAAAGCCTGGGGCTAGCCCCAGGCTCTCCCTTTCAGCATCCAAGACGGAGTAAGGCAGAGGAGAAGAGGAGTGCGGATGAATGCCTCCACTCCTCCCCTGCTCCTGCTTTTATAGGCGAGCTGGGGCTGGGGGTTGGCTTCGCAACGGGTGACCGCTGCCTTCCTCCACCAATTCAAGGAAGCTAGGCCCTCGCCATTATGCTCTCCCACACCACGCGCCTCCGTTACCTACCCCGCGCAATGCATGCGGCATACGTGGCTAAGGATAAGGGCATGGTGGGAAGAGTGAATTGGCAGTTTCTACCCCATGCGTTAAAGTCATTCACGGGCCATTACTGGAGCGGCCCCACCTCTGTTGGCTTTGCGTAACGCACGGGGAAACCATAAACTATCCTAAAATCAAGACTAATGAAGAAGCAAAGAAGATCTCAAGAGACGGGCATCTTTGACAACTCTGCCTATGCACTTGTTAGGGCCTACCCCGAGGACGCTTGGCAGCACGTTCACGGCAGGCCCGGGGGCTTCTGTGGGTGCAACAGACCCTGGGTCTATTGCCTTGACTGTACACAGGAACATGATCAAGATTGAAGCACCAATCCAAGATGAAGTACAAGAAACCAAGAGAATCAAAGAACCAACAAGCAGATCAGAGGGACCAAGACCCAGCCAGATGAACAAGATGTCTTCAAGAAAGGGGCCTCCCTTGCCGGGCAGGCGAGCCCCGCAAGGGGCAAGGCCACCCCAGAAGAAGATGACAAAGGCGTCCCGGCAGGGCCTGCTGGGACCTGCGGAGGCCAGATCACCTCCTCGACCACTCCACCATGACTCATGTCGTCGGTCAGTGTGGTGTCAAGCTGTAGAGTGAATAAGTGGTAGCCATTTGCCACATGGCAGCCACTTTCTACCAAGATAACCCATAGATGACACTTGTCCTATGACGTGTCAGGCGTGCAGGCATGGAGCTGGAAAGATAGCTCGGCAAGCCTTGTCGGGTAACCAATGACGTGATGCTAAGTGGCCCATTAAATATGCACTGTCAGCCTGCATAGTTAGGTATGATAGCACTATTTTCTATCTTATCAATGTCTAATGACTATATTTGCCACTGTGGTGACCCCTTAACCTATAAAAGGAGGCCCATGGCAACAGTTCGAGAGGTTGGAAAGTTGGATACCTCGCACCCCCGTACGCGCGTAGTCACTGCCGCCCTGAGGCAACCCTCGCCGGGCAAGTGTACTACGTCCCGCCACCACATTTCAACAATCAATCCTCCAAAGAAGGAGTAGGGTTTTACGCCTCGCGGCGCCCAAACCTAGGTAAAACTACCCGTGTGATCTCTGTCGTGCTGCCCCATGTTGGTCTGCTCTTTGTGCAATGCAACATCCCCATGCCGAACAAGCAAGGGGCCGCCCTGGCCCCATAGGTGGCCGTCGTTTCCCGCGATAGTATTGATTTGTTATTATATATGTTATTATTTCTTTCTATAAAATTTGTCAAAGTTTACAAAGTTTGACTTTGAGCAAAGCTAAATTGTGGAGTAAACAAAAACAGAGGGAGTATGCAAGGACTAGTATAGTTACTACTGCCGAAACATGGAAAGTTGGATCCCTAAATGTGGGAACGGTCTGGGCACACCTCAATTATTCCTTCAAACAGTTGAACACCTACATTAGCACACCATCCGGCTACTTAATCAAGTGTTACGCTTCACTAGTTGAAAAGGAAAAGGGTGGTACCGTACCCAAAACCACCACACTTGGGGATAGGGTAACAACTTGGTACTGTACCACATTTGAACCAGGGCACAAAAACCACTTGTTCTGTGCCTAATGTGTAATGCGGAGCACTAATGCTCGAATTTGGCCCAGAAAACAGGGAAACCGACATGTGGGGCACACCTGTCGGGACAACGTGGCATAGACTAGCGCAATGGAGGAGCTATCCCACGACCTCCTCGCCACCGGCAACCGTTCATGTGGGTCGTGGGAGCTAGCAACGTGGCGGAGCTCCCGCACCGCCTCTGGACACGGCGACCGCGGTGAGCGACACGCTCATCGTCACTGGAGACGGTCGACTTTAGTGTGCCGACGGTGGCATTAGCACTGTGGCACGACCAGCAGATCAACACCTGGCTCGTCAAGGATGCACGGGGCGTCAAAGTGTGTGCACGCCGCGACGCATCAGTGATGTGGTGTAGCGCGGACAACTGCATCCCCAGGACATGAGACCATGCCGGGTCGTGTTGCTTTTTCAATAACATGTGGGGATCGCATGTGAGCAAAGGGCATCTCCAACGTGTTTGCTCGCATGCAATCCCCACAACGTTACCACGACCATAGCGGACCGTAGATATAGGGTCGGGTTTCTTTTATTTTTCTGTCCTCTAAAAGTTTGAAATGTAATCAAAATATGTTGTGTTTGCATTGATCTCGTCTGGTGTATATGATCTTTCATAATAATAGTAATATATATTGTAGGAGTATATGGAATGATGATTCGATTTTATGTGTATAAACTTAGAAGGTTTGACCCGAGACAAAGCTAACATGCGAAGTAAATAAACACATAGTGTCTACATACACTTTATCTTAGGCACTCCAATAGTACGTCCACTACACAGTCATGCATTTCACATCTTTCCACATCTATAGGAACCTACGAAAGGGTTAACGTAAATTGCCTCTCTCTCTCCCCCCTGATTTTCATGGTGGTGGACCCCTCCCTCCCCCAATCTATAGTCAACAACTCACACGTTTCACATTACGTTAATTACGTAACTGGGATTACGTAGCTGTAGCATTACTCGTCCTAAAAAACCAACTAAGCCAACCTCCTAGCATATCGTGCAGGAAAAGACCAGGCCGCGTCATTTTAGTCGGGACTACCGGATTACTAGTAGTAGTATCGATGGATCGCGTGAAGCACCAAGTTTTTTTTTATGGGGCGAGGCACCAAGTTTAAAAGGAAAAAAGCGATACACTCAAAACACCCTTATCGTGGTTGCATTGCACCCCACACACGGCCGGTCCTGCACACAGCTCACGCAAATGGAACGCGCTTCGGCTTGTCTCTTACTGACATGTGGGACTGCACTTGGAGAAACCGACCATGCGCCAAACTCCCCCCGCCCATCATG
>NC_041383.1:631673320-631714641 GCF_002162155.2 Triticum dicoccoides
CCCCCGTCCCCCTCCACTCCATTCGCTCCACCAAAGCCGCCCTCCTCGTCGCGCCGATACGTCAGCGCTGCGGTTCGTCGAGGGGACGAACGGCCCACATTACACTCTCATAGAATGTCGTCCTCTAGCCATGCTGCCACTACTGGCGACGTTCTTGTGGAGACGCACAGCTATCAGCGCTGCCACCGCTGGCAACATTCGTGTGGAGATGCACGGCAGTCAGTTCTCCCACGGTACGCGCATTCTAGAGTGAGGCTCCGTGCATGTCGGTGTAGCACTGAATGTTAGCTGATAGACGATGTTAATCTCACTGTTTGCCGAAGTAGTTTATATGCAATATGCTCTGCTTAATAAGCTTCCTTGCCCTCTTCTGCACTCAATCTGGTTAGCTGAGATGGCATGCCAAGCCCGATTAGTTGCTAAAATATCCTGCCATATATTTATTGTGACATAGATTGCCATGGTCTAGTAGCCAATCTATTAGGTGAAATAGCTCTACACCATTTTATACTCGATTTTTGTTGCTGAGATGGCCTTCGATTGTTTGATGGTTGTGTGCTCGGCCTCATTGACTACTGAAATAGCCTGCCATAATTTAGCATTCAAATCTGTTTGTTGAATTAGCTTTACATATATTTTGTTACTTAGATCTACTTGTCCAAATATCTTGCCATAGCTTCGATCTAGGTATTTTTTTGGACTTCATAAAAAAGCATATATGTTTTTCCTGTAATATCTAGTAGAAGAACTAATTTGTATGTCTAACAAATGGACATGACTTGGATAACTTCTGCTCGAAGTTTTTCCACTGCATATGTCGAGGGGGTTGGAAACTTCATGAACGTTATCAGAGCTGAGTATGGTGGTCCGAAATCAGATGTGCTCTGCCTATGTAGCAGTTGTATGAATTTAGTTACAAGACCCTAGTCAACTATGCAAAATCATCTACACTTGTATGGGATATCGGTCACATATACTAGGAGGGTTCATCATGGTGAAGTTGTGAACGCTAATGTTACTGACTATGTGGAAGCAGCAAATCACCATCTTGATCTGCCTAATGCTCAGGTGGAAGAGGAGGAGGACGAGGTGGTGGTGGCGGAGCCAGTGAGTTTGATCAACATTGCTAGGAAATGATCGTGCATTTCGTGAAATTTCACCTGCAGAAGAAAAATGGTGGGCCCGCATGTTGGAACAATGCAACATGGCTGTTACCCCAGGAAATAAGCTATCAGTATTTTCAGCTATGGTCACCTTTCTTTAGGTTAAGACATCTGAGCGGATGACCAACAAATCATTCTATGCGATGTTGGCTGCTTGCCGCAAATCTTTCCTAGATGCGTCTGAGCTGCCACACACCTAAAGTAAAATGAAGAATTTCGCTCGTGTAGTTGGAATTGGATATGATATGATCCATGTTTGTAAGAATAATTGTGTTCTGTTTTGGAAGGATTATGCCAACTTAAGTGAATGCCAAAAATGCAAATCATCAAGATGGAAAGATGGCGATGCTATGAAGAGGATTCCGCATAATGTTCTGAGACATTTTCCAATTATACCAAGATTACAGAGGTTGTTTCATGATGCAGAAACAAGAGAGGATGTACTGTGGCATTCTAGGAACTAGGAGTACAGAGATCAGAATGTAATGATCCATCCATCTCATGGCAGTGACTGGAAAAGCTTCTATCAGAAATACAAAAAGTTTGCTGCTGAAATGAGAAACATTAGACTTGGCTTACCTTCAGATGGATATAACCCATTTGGCCATCAAAGCGCCACATATAGCATGTGGCCAGTGCTTATTATCCCTTACAACATGCCTCCAAATATTTGCGGCAAAGAATCAAACTACATGATGGCCTTGCTCATCCCAGGTCCAAAAAGTCCTGGGACGGATCTTGATTTATTCATGGAGCCTCTTGTGGAGGCACTTCAACAGTTATGGAGGGGTGTTCTCACTCGAGACCTATATAGCAGCCCACCAGCTGATTTCTTTCTACATGCTGTTATAATTTGGTGGATCCATGATTATCCGGCTTTGGGCACTATGTCAGAGCGAACGACACATGGTTACAACGCATGTGTTCGCTGTGACAGGAATCCGCTGTCATACGCAATACTTAGAAAGATCTGTTACATTGGACACCGCCATTTCCTTCCCAAGGACAAGCCGGGTCCTACAAAATATGTGTTCAATGCAAAGCATGAAAACTGTGATGCGCCAAAGAGGCTCGCCACCGATGAGTTGCAAGTGGAATTAGAGAAGGTCAGGCATATTACGCGTGGAAACCATCCTGGTAATGGTAGCGGGAAAAGGAAGCATGGCAAGGTAGAAGAGAGATTATTGTTTACCCGCAGGTCCACTTTGTGGGACTTGGAGTATTGGCAAGATTTGGATCTATGGCATTATTGGCACACTTCTTAATATTGAAGGCAAGATGAAAGATACCTTAAAATCAAGGATTGATTTGACACACCTGGGTATCATACAGGATTTGCAGGTGCAAGATGAAGGTAAACCACGGCATATGGCCCAGCTGTGTACGTCTTGGACAAGCTAAAAAGAAAGAATTCTGCGAGGTCCTGTCACGTGTGAGATTCCCACATGGATTTGCTTCCAACCCTGAAAGCAGAGTTAGTGCAGATGGAAGCAAGGTACAAGGGATGAAAAATCATGACTGCCATGTCCTACTTCAAATGGTTTACCTGTTATCCTTAGAGGATTCGGCCGCCCTGACTTATACAGACCAGCTGCAGAGTTGGGACAATTCTTCAGGGAACTCTGTAGTAGAAATATCAGGATATATGCTTTGGAGCATCATAGAGACAAGATACCAACTATCCTATGCGACCTTGAGAAGATATATCCTCCAGCCTTCTTTGATGTGATGGTGCATTTGGCTGTTCATCTACCTGATGAGGCACTACTTAGAGGTCCAATATAGTATGGCTGGATGTACACTATTGAAAGGCGGCTAGGCACTTTGAAGGGCTATGTTAGGAACAGATCTAGACCCGAGGGTTCCATTGCAGAGGCCTACATTGCTACAGAAGCATGGATATTCTGCTCAAAATACATTGAAACAGTTGATCAGCTTAGAAAAGAGGTGGGTGAAGACAATCCTCGTCTCAATATTTTTGATTGTTTTGTTTAAGTTACAGGGAAGAGTCGACAAGAGGACAAACCTAAAGATTTAGACAAAATGGTTTGCTATGTATTGAATAAATGTCCTGAGATACTACCTTATATTAAGTAAGTGCTTAGTGCTGTAACTTATACATCATAATCTACTAAACTTGTAGCACATTCTTATATATCTAGATGTTTGACATGATCACTATGTTGTGCAGCATCTACAAAAAGGAGTTACTGCCGCAAAATCCAATAAACATTGACAAACTGGTTATGGCAGGATTTGCGAAATGGTTCAAGAGCCATGTAATCTATTGAATTGCACTATCTGTCTTTTTAATATATTAAGTACATAAGATGATGAACTTGTCTATTTTCTAACC
Source organism: Triticum dicoccoides (assembly GCF_002162155.2). NCBI lineage: Eukaryota > Viridiplantae > Streptophyta > Magnoliopsida > Poales > Poaceae > Triticum > Triticum dicoccoides. The sequence goes on from NC_041383.1 coordinate 631,676,840, forward strand.
ATAGGTTAAGAAGATGCGAGAGGATGGGCAGGCAGTTGATGATGCCCTTTACGCACTAGCAATGGGTCCTGATACTCGGGTAAGACATTATGAATCTTGCGTTATTGGAGATGTGCGCTACAACACCCTTGCATGCGACGAAGGCAGGAAGACACAAAATAGTGCGATCATGAGCACGCATACGTATGGCAGAGAGACAACTGAAATCTATGCTTACATAATAGACATTCTTCAGTTGCAAAACCTAGAGCTGATGATTATTTAAAATCCATCAATGTCAAGGCGGCGTACCAGACCAATGAGCCTTTTATTTTGGCAAATCAAGCAACACAAATATTTTTGTTGGAAGACACATTTGTACGTAGCGATGACTAGAGAGTATTGCAAAGATTTGAGCAGAGGAATTCGTGTAATGAAGTTGCACAACAAGATGATGCTTACACTGCTCCTGATGTGTCAGGGGGGTGAACCCTGGGTAGGCAGCGGAACCCGGATCCTTTTCAAAAACAGCGGGGCCCGTAGCGCCCCGCGAACCGGCACGCGGCAGGCCAGGTCGCTCGACCCGGCAAGGACCGCAACCCGGCCAAGCTCTTCGACTCGACAAGGTACGTCGACCCGGCCACAGCAACTGGTGCAAGACAAGCCAACCCGACGCCACCAAGGCTTCCCCAACAAGCCGACGCAACCCGTGGCGTGCACGGCAACCCAGCCACGGGTCAACACCCGTCCCATCCAGGCCGTACGATGGGACGAGACTTCAATCACCGATAACCAAGACTACAGTGCTTCCGCCCATGCCTATGGTCAGCCGAAGCGTGGCAACAGTGCCCCTTATCTACCCGCTGACTGGGGCTGGCATGGCAACAGCGCTCCCGCCCTCACCGCTGACGGCAGCAAGCGGCAGCCTGACGGAGAGCACTATACACGACTCGACTCGGCCATGCCCTGACAATTGACAAGACGGTGAACAGTTCCCCTAGGCACGCGGGGCCCGCACCTAGGGGAACCCGGCGAACCACATGCCCTCAAGGGACCCAGCCCGGTACCCCGGACACCGACAATACGGACCCACCGACTCAGCGTATTACCATTGTAACCCTGGGTTGATCTATAAAACCCCCCAGGAACCCACGCGTACAGGGAGGGGCACATATGTATGAGACACAAGAGAAACACAAGCAAGCATAGGACTAGCCATCCAACGACAACACTAGAGAGAAGGAGCAGCCCAAGCCTAGGCCAGCTTCCTTCCTCCTCGATACAGCTCCACGAGCGACATTGTACTGTCGATCATCCAACTAAACTCGGCAGGACTAGGGGAATTGTCTCTCCGGAGAGCCCCGAACCTGGGTATGTCCGGCGTCACGCGCCCGCGCATGCCAACCTCGCCTATGGAGCCCACCAGCGCCCTCAAGCCTCCTCCTCTCTTTAGCCATCCCTTGGCATCTGCCGTGTGCCCACCACGACAGTTGCCGCCCACCGTGGGGCAGCTCGAGGAACTGGCCGGGAGCATGCTTCAGACGGGACCCTTCTCCTACTCCGACTAGTTCGTCGCTCTGGCGGAAGACGTCGTCGGCGCGCTCGCCGCCACCTTTGCCGCACTGCGCATCTCCGATGTGTTCGCGGCCAACGAGTACCCCAGCGAGGTGCTCAGCTACTCCGACTCTCCACTCTCCCTCGGCGGCGGATTCGCCGCCGGGGAGATGGACGTACATGTGGAGGTTTTCGTCACCAGCGATGGCGCCTCCTCCTCGTCGAGCAAGACGAGGAAGGCCGCAGAAGCCAGCACCGCTGCGGCACGGACCAAGCCGTCCGACCCGCTGCGCGCCGCGATGCAGAGCCTCCGCATCCCCATCGGCACCGACGTCGACGCCACCAACGTTGCTGAGGCCCGAATCCGGCTCGAGGATAGACGTCAGCAGATGCTGGACCTACGTGAGATGCTGGCCGCCACCAGGCGTTGCCTGGAGGCCGCTTAGATGGAGCATGATGCTGCCCATGGATTCACGCCTGCCGTAGCTGAGCCAAGCCGGGTCGCCGACGCTCGCACCCGGGGAGGAGCTATCGGCTGAGCCTTCCGCGCCATCCGGACCGTCTACGAGACCCCAGTGAAGTACATGCAAGCTTCGGAGGCAGCCGCGGTCGCCCTCGACCAACTTGCGGGCGAGGAGCTCAAAGAGCGCATCGGGCGGATGCGCGAGCTCCTCCACGCTGGCAACGCCCAGCAGGATCGCCTCAACCGGCTCGCCAAGCCGGCGGGGTCCAGCTCCGCCCGGCTTGGCGGTCCCGACGAACTCCTGCACACGGCTTCCTCGTCGCCCGGCGAGGCGCACTCCAGCCAAACCCGGACTCGGCACAACCCGACCACCGCACTCTGGCCACTGCGGCCCCGTAGACCCAACACGGACCCGGCCAGCATGGCCGGCGTCCGGCTCCAACCGACCCGGCCCCTCGGGGTCTGGCCGCCAGTCGACTCGGCCCGCGCGGCATCGACGCCACCGACACGTGATACGTCTCCAACGTATCTATAATTTATGAAGCATTCATGCTATTTTATTATCTGTTTTGAATGATTACAAGCTTTATTATACACTTTTATATTACTTTTGGGACTAACCTATTAACCGGAGGCCCAGCCCATATTGCTGTTTATTGCCTGTATCAGTATTTCGAAGAAAAGGAATATCAAATGGAGTCCAAACGGAATGAAACCTTCGGCAGCATTATTTTTGGGAAGAATATCACCCAGGAGACTTGGAGTTCACGTCAGAAGAGCCTCGAGGAGGCCACAAGATAGGAGGGTGCGCCCCCCCACTGGGCACGCCCCCCTGTCTCGTGGGGCCCTCGAGAACCTCCTAACCGACTTATTTCGCCTATATAAGCCTACGTACCCTAAAAACATCGACTATCAAGATAGATCGGGAGTTCCGTAGCTGCAAGCCTCTGTAGCCACCAAAAAACTCTCGGGAGTCTGTTCCGGCACCCTGCCAGAGGGGAACCCATCACCGGTGGCCATCTTCATCATCCCGGTGCTCTCCATGACGAGGAGGGAGTAGTTCACCCTCAAGGCTAAGGGTATGTACTAGTAGCTATGTGTCTGATCTCTCTCTGTCTGGTGTTCTCTCTCGTGTTCCCTCTATGGCACGATCTTGATGTATCCCGAGCTTTCCTATTGTAGTTGGATCTTATGATGTTTCTCCCCCTCTACACTCTTGTGACGAATTGAGTTTTCCTCTTGAAGTTATCTTATCGGATTGAGTCTTTTATGAGAACACTTGATGTATGTCTTGCCGTGCTTATCTGTGGTGACAATGGGATATCATGTGCCTCTTGATGTATGTTTTGGTGACCAACTTGTGGCTTTCGCCCATGAACCTATGCATAGGGCTTGGCACACGTTCTTGACTCTCCGGTAGAAACTTTGGGGCACTCTTTGAAGTACTTTGTGTTGGTTGAATAGATGAATCCGAGATTGTGTGATGCATATCACATAATTATGCCCACGGATACTTGAGGTGACAATGGAGTATCTAGGTGACATTAGGGTTTTGGTTGATTTGTGTCTTAAGGTGTTATTCTAGTATGTACTCTATGGTGTATTGAGCGGAAAAAATAGCTTCATGTTATTTTACTACGAACTCTTGAATAGATACAACAGAAAGGATAACTTTGAGATGGTTTCGTACCCTACCATAATATCTTCATTTGGTCTCCGCTATTAGTGTCTTTGGAGTGACTCTTTGTTGCATGTTGAGGGATTGTTATATGATCTATCTATGTTATTATTGTTGAGAGAACTTGCACTAGTGAAAGTATGAACCCTAGGCCTTGTCTCCTATCATTGTAATACCGTTTATGCTCACTTTTATCGCTTGCTATCTTGCTGTTTTTATAATTTCATATTACAAAAACATTAATCTACTATCTATTTTGCAATTGTATCACCATCTCTTCGCCGAACTATTGCACCTATACAATTTACCATTGTATTGGGTGTGTTGGGGACACAAGAGACTCTCTGTTATTTGGTTGCAGGGTTGTTTGAGAGAGACCATCTACATCCTACGCCTCCTATGGATTGATAAACCTTAGGTCATCCACTTGAGGGAAATTTGCTACTGTCCTATAAACCTGTGCACTTGCAGGCCCAACAACGTCTACAAGAAGAAGGTTGTGTAGTAGACGTCAAGCTCTTTTCTGGCGCTGTTGCCGGGGAGGTTAGCGCTTGAAGGTATATCTTTAGATCTTGCAATCGAATCTTTTTGTTTCTTGTTTTATCACTACTTTAGTTTATAAAAGAAAACTACAAAAAAATGGAGTTAAGTTTGTCTCATACGCTTCGTCTTTTTAATATCTTTCGTGAGTTTGATGGTAAGGAAAATTGTGCTCAAGTGCTAGAAGAAGAATGCATTAAAATTCTTGGTACTAAAACTTTGAATGAGAGCATGATTGCAATGTTGTTAGTATGAACTCCTCGAACATCCATAGTACTAATGATGATTGCTCTAGTCATGATGAAAATATATCTTTTGAGCATGTCAACTTTTGTGGAGTGCATGTTTGCAAGAAGCATAAGTATTTAGAAACTAATAGGTTGCAAGAAAGGCTAGTTAAGAGTGCGAATAATTTAGGATATCTTTCCCGTTGTGAATTTTGCAATGAACAAGATCATTTACATCTCCAATGCAAATTGTTTCATGATTGAATCGTGTCCAAAAATTGTGATGATTTGATCTCCCTTTCTCATTACAATGAACTTAGATTGCTTTTGGGTTATGAAGAATTGAAACATGCAACTAAGCTTATTCCAAAATTTAATCTTGAGCATTTCCTTGATATTAATCTACAGAAGATTTATTTGTATTGTACGGTGAATTGCATTGAAAATCCTTATATTGCCAAGTACCTAAGGAAAAGAAAGCAAATAGAAGATGATGAGAATACTAATGAAAGGGAAGAGACTTCCCAACCTCCTCCTATTATTTCTTATGGTGATTCAGGTAACGTGGTGGAGCTTTCTATTCAACCAATCCCATCAATAAAGAAGGTTGAACCCACACATAATGTGAAGAAGAAAAGGAAGAGAAGGGGCAGCAAAGGTAAAAAAGTATCCCTCCCAAATGATGTTGCTCCTACTACTCATTGTGATGATGATAATTGCTATACTATTGGTGCTATCCATACTATTGATGATGATTATGCTTATGATATGAAAAGGCCTAATCTTAGGGAAGCTATGTTTGATGAGTATGAAATATTTGAGAATATATTTGCTGAAATGAATGATTGTCCCAAGCTTGGGGATGCTATGTTTGATGAAGATGATATTTCTAGCATCCCAAGTTTTGATATGCAAAGTTGTTATGATCATGCCTCCTACTTATGATGATTATATTGATGAAAGCGGGTTTGGAAGAATGTCAACTTCAGGTAGTATTGATCCCACTATTTTGGAGGATGTTGAATTTTATTGTGATGAATATGAAAGTGGATTTGGAAGAGTGTCAACTTTATTTAGTGATTCCACTATCTTGGGAGAGGTTTCAATCGATTTTGATGAGAACGAAGTTGCTACTTATGATGACTATTGTGATGAAACTTATGCTATAAAAAATAGTGATGATTATATTTATAAATCTTGTCATGATTATGATTACCCTTTTTCTGAACATTACTCTTTTAATGTGGAAACAATTTTTAGTGTTCAAGTCTCTTATGATAATCTCACTATTCCGAATGAGAAGAATTTTTCTTATGTGGGGAGTAGTAAATTTTCTATGCTTGTAGATCATGAAAAGAATGCTTTATGTGCTGGTTATATTGTTGAATTCATTCATGGTGCTACTGAAAATTATTATGAGGGAGGAACATATGCTTGTAGGAATTGCAATAATGTCAAGTTTCCTCCCTATGTGTTGAAAATCTTGAAGTTATGCTTGTTGTGCCATCCTATGCTAGTTGATTATTGTTCCCATAAGTTGTTTGCTCACAAAATCCCTATGCATAGGAAGTGGGTTAGGCTTAAATGTGCTAGTAATATTCTTCATGATGCTATCTTTATGTTTCAATTCTTATCTTTTATGTGAGCATCATTGCCATCATCATGCCTAGCTAAAAAGGCATTAAAGAAAAGCGCTTGTTGGGAGACAACCCAATATTTACCCTTACTGTTTTTGTGTGTCCACATGATTATTATAATGTAGTAATAATTTTTTATAGCTTTTATTTCAATAAAGTGCCAAGTAGAACCTTTGGAAAGACTTGGGTGAAGTTTATATGATCTTGCTGTAGAAAACAAAAACTTTTGCACTCACGAGATTAGCTGCCACTTTTACTGGAGAGAGATTTTAGGTTGATTCATTTTGCAGGTGATTAATAGACAAATTCCTCAGGTCCAGAAATTTATTTCATAATTTTTGGGGTTCAAGAAGTATACGTTTGATACAGATTACTACAGACTGTTCTGTTTTTGACAGATTCTGTTTTCATTGTGTTGTTTGCTTATTTTGATGAATCTATGGCTAGTATGTAACGGTATAAACCATAGAAAAGTTGGAATACAGTAGGTTTAACACCAATATGAGTAAATAATTAGTTCATTACATTACCTAAGTGGTGGTTTTTGATTTTCTTATACTAACGGAGCTTATGAGTTTTGTTTTGAGTTTTGTGTGGTTGAAGTTTTCAAGTTTTGGGTAAAAGATTCGATGGACTATGGAATAAGGTGTGGCAAGAGCCTAAGCTTGGGGATGCCCAAGGCACCCCAAGGTAATATCCAAGTACAACCAAGATCCTAAGCTTGGGGATGCCCCGGAAGGCATCCCCTCTTTCGTCTTCGTTCATCAGTAACTTTACCTGGAGCTATATTTTCATTCACCACATGATATGTGTTTTGCTTGGAGCGTCATTTTCTTTTGTTAGTTTTTGCTTGCTGTTAGTTATAATAATGTTTTGAATCTTTAGTTTCAATAAAAAAGTCAAGGATAGCCTTTGCCACGCTTATTTTGCTAGTATACATGTTGCTGTTTGAAAACAGAAAGTTTACCGCTGTTGCAAAAATTCCCTAGAAAAGTCAGAGAGTGATATAATGTTGTATCTTTTTGCATATTAAGCTCTGATAAATTTATTACAGTGGGAATTTTCTGTCATAGTTTTTCGAGTTAGGTAAGTATTGATACTCTTGCATTCTTTACAAACTGTACTGTTTTGGCAGACTGCTGTTATGGTTGCATTGTTTGCATATGTTTGCTCGTTTAATGATTCTATTTGAGGATAGGAGTATTAAATATGCAGAGACATTTAGTATTCAATGTTGAATAATAATTTTAGTAATTTGTTACAGTAGAAGATGATAAGGTTTTGCATTGGTTTATACTAACCTATCTCACGAGTTCTTGTTGAGTTTGTTGTGAATGAAGCTTTTGATAAAAAGAAACCATGATATGAGAGAAATTAAGGAGACACAAAAGCTCAAGCTTGGGGATGCCCAAGGCACCCCAAGATAATATTTCAAGAAGTCTCAAGCATCTAAGCTTGGGGATGCCCCGGTAGGCATCCCACCTTTCTTCTTCAACAACTATCGGTTAGTATCGGTTGAACCTAAGTTTTTGCTTCTTCACATGAGTTGTGCTGTCCTTGAAATGTCATTTTGTTTTGTTTTGCTTCCTGCTTGAATACAATACCAAGATATGAAATTCTTAAATGAGAGAGAGTCTTCACATAGTTGCATAATTATTTAGCTACTCATTGATCTTCACTTATATCTTTTTGGAGTAGTTTTTCATTTACTCTTGTGCTTCACTTATATCCTATGAGTAAATGGTTGAATGAGTTGAATGTCATAAATCTGAAATTATATATGTCTCATTTTCTTATCCCATGGGGAGTAATGACTTCACATATAAGAAGTAGAGGTTGTAAATTTATTGGCGGTTAGCAAGCATTGTATTAGTCATTTGAACAATTCATGAAAGAATATTGAAGGAAGAGAGATTTGACATATAAATATATTATCATAGACATCTTTTATAATTGTGAGCACTCATTAAGTATGACATGCTAAAGAGTTGATGTTGGACAAAGACAACAATATAATGGGTTATGTTGTCTCACATCTCAGTTAAAGTATATTGTCATGGATCATTCAAACATGTTGAGCTTGCCTTTCCCCCTCATGCTAGCCAAAAATTCCTAGCACCAAGTAGAGACACTACTTGTGCTTCCAAATATCCTTAAACCAAGTTTTTGCCATGAGAGTCCACCATACCTACCTATGGATTGAGTAAGATCCTTCAAGTAAGTTGTCATCGGTGCAAGCAATAAAAAATGCTCTCTAAATATGCATGACTTATTAGTGCGGAGAAAATAAGCTTTGTACGAACTTATTATGGAAGCAATAAAAGCGACGGACTGCATAATAAAGGTCCATATACAAGGGGCAATATAAAGTGACGTTCTTTCGCATTAAGATTTTGTGTATCCAACCCTAAAAGTGCATGACAACCTCTGGTTCCCTCTGCGAAGGGCCTATCTTTTTACTTTTTTTTTACTTTATGCAAGAGTCAAGGTGATATTCACCTTTCCCTTTTTTATTTTATCCTTTGGCAAGCACTTCATGGTGGGGTGATCCTGATATATATATATATATATACCCAATTGGAGGTACGTTAGCATGGACTATTATTGTTGACATCACCAAGAGGTGAATACGTTTGGAGGCAACATTATAAGCCCCAATCTTTCTCTGTGTCTGATTAAAACTTCATAACCACAAGTATTGCATGAGTGTTAGCAATTGTAGAAGACTATATGATAGTTGAGTATGTGAAGTTTGCTAAATCAAAGCTCTGACATAGACTCTTCCTGAAAGTAAGATGAATTGCAATTGTTTGATGACTAAGAATGAAGTTTGCTAGTTTTCAAGAAAGTTTATGGTCTATGCTTTAACATGTGAATAGCTTGTTACTTGATTATGAATAGTTTTATGAGATGAACTACTGTTATGACATATAATCATGCTAGATAAGGTGATTGAAATGATCATTGATCAAACTTGTGCACCTTTAGCATTCACACTTCATAAATTCTTTCTTTTATCATTTACCTACTCTAGGACGAGCAAGAATTAAGCTTGGGGATGCTGATACGTCTCCAACGTATCTATAATTCTATTATCTGTTTTCAATGATTAAGGGCTTTATTATACACTTTTATATTACTTTTGGGACTAACCTATTAACCGGAGGCCCAACCCATATTGCTGTTTTATTGCCTGTTTCAGTATTTCGAAGAAAAGGAACATCAAACGGAGTCCAAACGGAATGAAACCTTTGGCAGCGTTATTTTTGGGAAGAATATCACCCAGGAGACTTGGACTTCACGTCAGAAGAGCCTCAAGGAGGCCACGAGATAGGAGGGCGCCCTCCTACTGGGCACGCCCCCCTATCTCGTGGGCCCCTCGAGCACCTCCCGACAGACTTCTTTCACCTATATAAGCCTACGTACCCTAAAAACATCGAATATCAAGATAGATCGGGAGTTCCACCACCGCAAGCCTCTGTAGCCACCAAAAACCTCTCGGGAGTCCGTTCCGGCACCCTACCGGAGGGGGAACCCATCACCGGTGGCCATCTTCATCATCCCGACGCTCTCCATGACGAGGAGGGAGTAGTTCACCCTCGAGGCTGAGGGTATGTACCAGTAGCTATGTGTTTGGTCTCTCTCTCTCTCGTGTTCTCTGTCGTGTTCCCTCTATGGCACGATCTTGATGTATCCCAAGCTTTGCTATTGTAGTTGGATCTTATGATGTTTCTCCCCCTCCTCTCTCTTGTGACGAATTGAGTTTTCCTCTTGAAGTTATCTTATCGGATTGAGTCTTTTATAAGAACACTTGATGTATGTCTTGGCGTGCTTATCTGTGGTGACAATGGGATATCATGTGCCTCTTGATGTATGTTTTGGTGAACAACTTGTGTGTTCCGCCCATGAAACTATGCATAGGGGATGGCACACGTTCTTGATTCTCCGGTAGAAACTTTGGGGCACTCTTTGAAGTACTTTGTGTTGGCTGAATAGATGAATCCGAGATTGTGTGATGCATATCGTATAATCATGCCCACGGATACTTGAGGTGACAATGGAGTATCTAGGTGACCTTAGGGTTTTGGTTGATTTGTGTCTTATGGTGTTATTCTAGTATGAACTCTATGATGGATTGAGCGGAAAGAATACCTTCATGTTGTTTTACTACGAACTCTTGAATAGATCAAACAGAAAGGATAACTTTGAGGTGGTTTTGTACCCTACCATAATCTCTTTGTTTGTTCTCCGCTATTAGTGTCTTTGGAGTGACTCTGTGTTGCATGTCGAGGGATTGTTATATGATGTATCTATGTTATTATTGTTGAGAGAACTTGCAGTGGTGAAAGTATGAACCCTAGGCCTTGTTTCCTATCATTGTAATACCGTTTATGCTCACTTTTATCACTTGCTACCTTGCTGTTTTTCTAATTTCAGATTACAAAAAACATTTATCTACTATCTATTTTGCACTTGTATCACCATCTCTTCACCGAACTAGTGCACCTATACAATTTACCATTGTATTGGGTGTGTTGGGGACACAAGAGACTCTTTGTTATTTGGTTGCAGGGTTGTTTGAGAGAGACCATCTTCATCCTACGCCTCCTATGGATTGATAAACCTTAGGTCATCCACTTGAGGGAAATTTGCTACTGTCCTACAAACCCGTGCACTTGCAGGCCCAACAACGTCTACAAGAAGAAGGTTGTGTAGTAGACATCAACGCGCGCCACCGCCTCGATCAGCTCGCTCGCTCCCTGGAGGTGGAGCAGAGCGGCGCTATCGGGCCGGCGTGCTTCGGCCCACGCATCCGGGAGGAGCCCTTTCCCAAAGGGTTCATGCTCCCCCACGACACCCCCAAGTATAACGGGATGGTGAAGCCGGAAGACTGGCTCACCGACTACACCACGGCCATTGGCATCACCGGTGCCAATCTTCGTCTCGCTGTGCGCTACGCACCGCTCATGCTCCAAGGGTCGGCCCACACAGGTTGAATAACCTGCTGATGGGCAGCATCAATGCGTGGGTCGACTTCGATGAAGCCTTTGTCCGCAACTTCACGGGGACCTACAGGCGACCCGGTCGCCCCATCCAGCTCGTGATGTGCGTGTAGGGGCCGACGGAGACCGGCCGCGAGTACCTCGCACACTGGACCAAGCTCCGGAACAGCTGCGAGGGCGTCCATGAAGTCCAAGCGATCCAGTACTTCGTCAGCGGGTGCCGTAGACGGCACCCTCCTCAAGCACAAGCTCTTACGCTCTGAGCCAGCCACCATGGCCGCGCTCATGGTGGCGGTGAACAAGTACACCAACACCGACTCCGCCACGAAGATCCAGGTGGTGCTAGATGAAGCTGGCAAGGCCAAGCGGTTCCCCCTTCAAAGTCGGCCGGCAAAAGTAGCCAGCAGCAGCATCACCAGAGCAACAAGCGCAAGGCCAACCAGCCGGCGCAGCGTCACGACAACTGGCTCATCGCGGCCGCCGAGCCCACGGCGAACCCGATGGCGAAGCGCCGACAAACTGGCAAGATGTCATCGCAACCCGCCATGAGTTTCGAAGAGATGCTCGACGCCCCCTTCAAGCATCACAGCGGCGCAAGACCCTCCATGCACACTCTTCGACAATGCGCCATCACCAAGCGAATCATGAGGGGAGACGTCGCGCCTGCTCTGGCTCCAGCTCCAGGTGCGGGGCAGCCGCCTCCGCCTCCACCGCCGCCTCCTGCCGGCGGCGCGATGCGGAACGATGCCTACCCAGACCAGAACACGGCCTACGTCATATTCACCAGCCTCGGCAACGACAAGCGCAGCGAGCGCCTCCTTCGGCAAGAGGTGAACACCGTCGTCCCAGCCAAGCCGGAGTTCATGCATTGGTCGGATTTCCCGATCACCTGGACCCGGGAGGATGATCCGGCAGTAATGCCGAGCCCGGGTGGTTACGCCCTCGTCCTCAACCCCACCATCATCGCGTGGCGTACATGCAAGTTCTCCCGAGTCCTCATCGATGGCGGCAACAACATCAACATCCTCTACCGCGACACGATGACACTACAAAAAAATACACTTCCATGATGATACCTGTTTGTCACAATAGGTCGCGTTTTTTGTCATGCATGTACATCCGTGACAAATTTATGACACAATTAAGATAGTCATACCTGTGCTGTCGTAGAAGTGTTCCATGACATTACCAAAATTATCATCACAGAAGTGTCCACTTCCATGACGATAAATCGCGCGTCACAGAAGTGCTTTCATCAAGGGTGACCGACACGTGGCATCCACCGTAACGGAACACAGTTAAGCTATCGGGTCAGGTTTTGGATCCGATAACCCGTTAACAGCCCCGACTAATGGGGATTTTCCACGTGTAAAATCATCATTGGCTGGAGGAAACACGTGTCGGCTCACCGTTGGGACAAATGTCATCCACTCATTGGATAGAAGGCGCATATGATACGTCGACACGTGCACGGCCCAACAGAGGCCCATTCCTGTGAAAAGGCTGACCTGTTTGACTTGGTCAGAAGGTGGCGGGCCGGCCCATGTAAAGCCTATTAACGGCCTGTTCGCATATAGCCCATTTACAGCCCGCTAACCCAGGGCCCATTACGCCCTATCTGAATTAGGCCCAATAGCGTCATCTGGGCCACCCAATATGATTCCAGCCCGTTTTCACTTCTGGCCCATGTATGGCCCATGATGTCTTTCGGCCCATATGAGGCCCTTTGTAACTCTTGGCCTATTAACGACATGTGGTGAAACTGGCCCGTAATGAACAATGTATTACTTTACACCCATTAACGGCCCGTGGTGAAACTGGCCCGTAATGAACAGTGTATCACTTTATACCCATTTAGGGCCCGTTATTCCATTGGGCCGTTTCCAGCCCATCTTATCTTTCGACCTTCTCAGAGCCCATTTATTCTTGGGATCATTTCTAGCATTCGTTTACTTACGGCCCGTTACTGTCATTTTCTGCTTATGGGCCAAATTCAGCCCGTGGTTACAGTCGGCCCATTTGTGGTCCCTTAACACATTGAGCCGTTTTCATAGCGTCATGAAATACGGCCTATTAACGATGGCCCGTTATGGTCGGCCCATGAACGGATGATTCCAACTCAAGCCCGTTTACGGCCATTATGCGGCCTATTATTGGCCAATCGATCATACTGCCCGTATAAGGCCCATTGGTGATACGGCCCATAGAAGGCCCATTGTTTCTGCGGCCCGTAGAAGGCCCACTATTTATACGGCCCGTAGAAGGCCCACTATTTATACGGCCCGTAGAAGGCCCACTGTTTCTACGGCCCATAGGTCCAGTGTCACTAAAGTAAATATTAGGCCATGGTTATTGTGGCCTAGTTTCAAAAAAATAGGTTATTGCAACCACTAGCAAACCGCAAAAAAGAACTGCACTGACTACAAGCAAACAAATAAACAAGACAACAAGGAAATAGATAAGCAAGCAACTTACACTAGGCTATCACGGCTATTACACATATTACATCCACTGGGCATCAAAGTTCGCCACCAGTGCAAATATAGGGAACACAACAGCATATAAACGCCGCAGCAAAACAAGTCCAGAACTGAAACCACTTCATAAGAGCTCAAGAAACAATATCCTGGGTACCATAATGCTGGCAAGATGCTTAGCAAGCTTATTAAATTTCTCTTGTTTGGCACTTAAGTCCTCCAGCGCTTGCTGTTGCACCAGAAAGTATGCATCTGAATTCTGCAGGGACTTCCTCAGTCCTTCGGCTTCCTGTCGCATAACATCTGATAGATGTCTTTCAACTTGAAGTTGAGACTCAAGAAGCCGAACTGATTCAGGCAACCTGTTTGAAGATCTGGTGCCAGCAGTGGTAGCCAGTAACTCGAACACTACATCAAGACAGGACTTTGGGGTTGTCTCAGTGTCCTCAATATAGTTTTTATCAGCTTTCTTGGAGACCAACAGGGATGTCTCACTATCTTCAACCTTATCTGCATTACTTCCTTTACCATTGCATAACAGGGTACTCTTCTACAATATTGTATCCGCATTCTAAAAGAGAAACAGACAAACACATCTTAGGTTTACAATGTAGTATATGAAACTCATTTTGGTAAACCAGTTCAGTATTAAGGTGGACAGGATAACAGCATGAAACAAACATATATCTATGTAGTATGGTCCCTGTATGGTCTATATCATTCTAGTTTATGTTGCCAAATCAAGATATATACAGATCGAATCATATCTATTTAAGACAAAGCAGCATAGACAGAATATAAGTGTGGGAAACTACACAGCAATAACAACACTTGTAATGTGCATGGCATGAGAACATAACTATTTATTCAATTGAAACTGAAATCAACATAGAGCAAATTACAACAACAAACATCCAAACACGTTGAAGAAACATGTTTAAAACATACATGTTGCGCCATTGGAGTTTCAATTGCATCCTTCAAATTTGAAATTGGTTGGTATCAGTAAATACAGTGATGCAAGAGCAAAGTAGTATGAACCATAACTACGGAACCTGACCTGAGAACAATTCTTCTTCTGCTTTACACATTGACTTCGGGTTCGGAGTGGTGGTCCTCGTGAATTGGGCACTGCAGTTGCCTTACTAACTGCTCGTGTTTGGGGCTCTATGGTGGAGACGGTGCTGTGTCAATGAGAACTGGGTGTCTATCTGCTGGGATTGGGGTTAGAAGGGGTGTAGCTGGTTCTCTGTCCAACTGGGTAGGGGTACAATCTGCATGAGTGTGGGTTATGTGTGGTGGGGCCGATTCTTGGGCAAGTACAACCGTGGTTCTATCTACGTCGACAGGTAGCACGATCTTTTCTGAAGACCGTGTTTTTACTCCCACAAATACTGCCATCACTCCCTCCAATTGAAATGGCTGATAAACAAGAAAAGTAATTGAATGTACAAACATTGTAAGATAGACAGGTGCAATGGATAGTAGGGAAGAAAATAGGGCATGAAATAATTCACATTTATGTTGTCTAAGTAAACAGAATAGCAGGACATAATTTCACATATATGATGGCTAATCTACCATTCTTAAGAAGTTGCTCCCCACTACTCCCTATTCTCTCATCATGCACACTATCCACATAAGCGATGTGCCATGTCATCCCCTCCCACTATTGATTTTTCCTGGATTAAAGTCATTCTTTTTCCCACAAATCAAAAAAAAAAATCGCCCTTTTTTCCCAGCGCACCGCTTCGTGTCGTCAGATTTTTTTCCCAAAAGGGGATCCCCTCGCACCGCTTCTTCTGCGTCTCTTCTTCTTCACCATCACAATGCCCTGCGCATTCAATTCCATCCCATCGCGGCGCTCCTGTTGTCCCCATAACATCCGCAAGTGTTCTCCATGGCCGCCTCTTTTCCTCTTCATATTCTCCAATCCACAGATCCACTAATATCTTGCGAGAGAAACTGCCAAGAAAAGAAACGGCTGGGTTTACTGCTCCTTCTCACGCGTGGGTAACAAACGCACTCCCCCACCCCACCCCACCCCCCCTTTTAATCGGCGAACCTGCTCAATTCCCATCGTCTCATGCCCACACCTCTGATCCACAGTCGCCACGTTCCGCCCTCCATAGTCCGTATGATCAAGGACATTGATGGGATGATCAACATATCTACTAATCATCGCTTACTGGTGCCGCACGTGCTCCCCGGGACGCACCTACAGCCTTCAGCGTCGCCTCGCTTCTCCATGCAAGGTGCTCCCTACGCCTTCTTCCCCGCGACGTTTGTTGATTCTGATCCCGCACATCAAGTTTTTTTATAGATCCGTTCATAATATAGAGATTTGACAATTGATGTATGTACTCTATAGAACTGCACAACCTAACCGTGTTGCAATATTCATGCTTGGTTGATGCAAATATCAGATTATAGAGATGCTGAAACTTGATACTATCGATCTGACTGCTATACTGATATTTCGCTCTTAAATTTAATTGTCTTCTCAAAGCTGCAGGTCAAATTGACTTATCTACAAATGTATACCCAAAAAAAGCCTTGACGGTACCATGTATTTCCAATGTTACTTTGCTACTTACTCTATGAAGCTACATAAAATGCTCTTACTTTGGTGCTCGCTGCTACCAACTGATCAAATAGTGTGCATCCATGATTTTCTACATGGACATTACCGAATTTTTTTCCATCTTTAGTCTACAGGTAGAACTTCACAGCTATATCAGCATACCTATGTGGTCAATACAGTTTGTTTAATCATCAAACAAAATACTACTAAGTTACTAAATTTGAACTGTCCTTGATGCCACCTTTTCGTGCAGTTTTCTCTTGCAATCATTAACGGGAGGGTGCGAAACGTACTAGGCGAGGACCCAATTGTGCCCTGGACATTTCCTATGACCCGTCATGATCCCCTCTATGTGTTAGGTTTTCTCTTTTTCTATCAGATTACTATGGTGAACTTGAGACTTGACCTATATATTCACTTGAGTGAAACAATGTTCGTATTATGAGACACATCCATGTGTTTGCATTTTCCCACCTTATGTATTAACATGTTATTAACTAAATCAATGTAATGAGACACTTTCCGAGAATAGTTTTAAGGTTAACTAGCATGTGGGGCACAATACAAGGGACCATATTATTCTGGTAGTAGGTAATGAGTTTCTAATAGACTTTTTACTGAACCCTTGTGGTTATAAGATTGGGGGTCGCGCAGTTCGACAAGGTCATGAACGTACTCACGGACCACACCACCGGTTCTAATCCCTTGACCAACCCCGGTTGCAGGAGCTGAAAACTACCGTACGTAACTTTAGAGGTTAGTTAGGTTGACGAAGAACTTGATATCTCAAGTTCTCCTGTATTATATCTATCACTTTATCTAAAAGCAGATGAGGTCTCAAGTATTCTTGGTATCAATCGAAACAACATCTTAACACAGAAGTTACTAACTCTACAGCCAAACTAAGAATAGTCATCTTTGCAAGCACCAAATTTGACCTTTTTCCGTATCCGTATTCCGTAAGCTTCTGTCATTCACTTCTCTTCTTGGTATCTTGCAGGCATATGTAGTACTATTTTCAGAAAAATAATGTTTAGTGACCCATCTTCCAGGAGCCATCTTTAAGCCCTTACAGCTTGGGGGGCTCAACATTCTCGCCGACTACATGTATTTACTTGAACTATGTCAATACAATACATACACTTTTTGGAAATTTGTCGTCTTACCATTGTGTGAATGCTTGCTATGGTTGTATTGCCTATTGTTTATTATCCATGTTTTGATAGTGGGGTCTACTCTTCAGCAGCCATTCACAAGTTCCCATGGGCAAATCTATCATATTATTTGTTCAAGTAATTTTCTTCTTTGATATAGTGAAGTCTCAAAAAATCCACAACAAAGTCCCGCAGCAACGCGCGGGGAATCATCTAGTTAAACAGGATAGCATGACACAATTTCACATGTATGATGGCTAACTAAACTGGATAGAATGACATACTTCAAAATATGATGACTATGTAAATAGGATGACATGATATAACTATACGATGTGTCTATTAAAGTGGTTGGCATGCCATAAATCACAAACATGCCGTCGATGGAAACATGATGGCATGATATAATTCACGGATAGAATGGCATAATTTAAAATATGATGACTATGTAAACAGGATGAGATGATATAACTATATTATGTATTTAGAAAATGGGTTGGCATGCCATAATTCAGATACATGCTGTCTATGTAAACATCATGGCATGACATAATTTAAATATATGATTTATATACTAAGGAAGTGAGCAGAGGGCAATTGCACATATGATGTGTCAACTAAGGAGATGGCATTCAATATTGTGTATATGATGGAAAAACTAAGCATTGCAATACAACATATGCATTATATAAGTAATATAACCCTGCCAAGTTTGAGCATACACCTCAGGGGGAGAATAGGACCGGTCATCTGCCTCTGAATCCTCCTCTGAAGAGCTATCTATAACCAGCAAGATATCTGCTTCAGCAGGTAGCATTGTCTGCTCTGAAGACCCTGTTTTCACTCCAGATTTCTCCATCACCAATTCAAATGGCTGATGCACAGGAAGAGCAGTTGAATATACAAACATTGTCGACAAAAGCAAAGAGAAATATAAAAAAAGGACGGCATGATATAATTCACATATATGACGCTTGCCTAAACAACATGGAATTGCATAATTCGCATACATAATGCCTTGCAACAAGATAACATTGCATCATTCACATATATAATGTCTTGCAACAAGATGGCATTGCATAATTCACATACATGGTAATTAGACACTAAACAGGTGGCATTCACACAAAGCATGTCTAAACTAAGCAAATGACATAACAATGCAAGATACCATACGCATGATATGAGTAACATAACCCTGCCAAGTTAGGGCATGCACCTCAGGGGGGAAATATGACTGGTCATCTATCTTTGAATCCTCCTCTGAGGAGCTATCGGTAACCAGCAAGACATGCGCTTCGGCAGATAGCATTGTCTGTTCTGAAGACCTTGTTTCAACTCCAGATTTTTCCATGACCGTGTCGAATGGTTGATGCACAGGAAGAGTAATTGAATGTACTAAAATTGTTGACAAATTTAACACATAATAAAAAACTGATGGCATGATATAATTCACATATAAGATGACTAGCTAACCAGGGTGGCATTGCAAAATTCACATATATGATGCCTGGCTAGACAAGATGGCATTGCATGATTCACATATATGATAAACAAACTAAACAGTTTACATTGACACAAAGCATGTCTAAACTAAGCAGATGACATCTTTAAATGTATACAGTAAGTAATGCAAGGCACCATATGCATGATATTACCAACATCAGCATGCCAAGTTAGAGCGAAGACCTCATGGGGTAAATAGGAGTGGTCTTCTCCTTCTGAATCCCCCTCAGAACAGTTATCTTCCTCTTGATTACGATCCGAAATGGGTGGAGGGGGGCTGCCTTTGCGCCCACTATGGAACGACGTCTGCATGAAATTTTATTGCCACGCAAGGCTCGTCTCTTTTGCTCTACATGATCAATTCCATTGTGTACAATAACTAGCATGCATAGGAATAAAACATAGTAAGATTATGTAAGGAGTGCATGCACACATCCAGAGTGATGGTAGCAAACTGTGATAGAACAAAAACCGATGATAGTAGGCAGATAATAGCTTTAGTTAAAAAATACAGATAATGGCTCCTTTATTGTTTGTTTGCACCCAACATGAAACTCATAGTAGACACCGGAGATTAACCAGATAGTAGACAGATAGTACTGATTGCTTCCCCAATAAGTACCCCACAACCATTTAAATACTCAAGTTTCAGCATTAGTTTGGACCTGACTCCGAGTCTAATAGGTGAACATGATGGTAATGTAGCATGTCATCATATTAAGTGACGCATAACGTAAGCAGACACGGAAGAGTGCGACTTCTCTTGCGGACCCGTGTAGTCCTCAAGGTCATCTTCTCAGTTGATGATGGTAATGAAGTTGTCGTGGCTGCTGGCGGCAGGGAAGAAGATCTGAGGCGGCGAAAGATAGTCTAGAGAGCGGATCCCTGCTGTGGTGAACCCTTCCGTTGTTGGAGCAGCTGAGCTGGGGTGGAACACAACGCCGCAGGAGCAGGAGAAACCACAAGAGGTTTTCTTTGACACATATCTGTAACAGAAGTAATTGAGTAAGGGCTTGTTTGAATTTGAGGATTCTAACAATGCAGGGATAGGAAATAGACAGGAATAGGGTAGGAATGCACGTGCAAAACAGAGAATTTAAAAACGCAGGATTTCTGCCAATCTGGGTGTTTGATTCACAGCAATTGGAAGATCACAGGATGCAAAAAAGCATGGTGAGATTAAGTCAAACCACAAGAAAATGTACGGTTATAATGCTATTATGCTACTATCTCTTAGTCTTGTGCTTGATGAATAGGAATATGAAAAGGAGGAGAAGTGGAAATTAGATTTCCTACGGTTTTTCTTTCAATGAGACACTAAAGGAACAAATCATGTAGTTTTCCTTTGCTCCATTCCTTTGCACCAAATTCATGAAAAGTAGTACCATAGGAAACTTTCCAATTCCTATGTTTTTCATTCACTTTTACTTTCAAGCACTGGCGATTCTAGTAGGCAGGCTTGAGCAAGGAAAATCCTACACTAAAAAAATGTTTTTGTGCTACTTCTATTACTTTGGACCCAGGCCACTGCCATACTAGCTCAACTCCCAAGCACATCGACAAATGCACAGCTCAAACGCGTAGAGATAAATAATGATGGCGTTCAAGAGAGTCCATCACGGATAGCTAAGTTTCCTGGTACCTCACTGCTTGTCATATAGTAGGATAAAATAATCATATTTCCCGTTACTACGAGTGCTCAGTTGACAATATATATAACATGTAGAGTAAAAAAGAGATGCAACAAGTGTACAACCTCTTTGGCGAAGCCTCGTCGATCTCAGCATGTTTGGGTTGGCCGGTGAGGATGCTCCAGCTGACTTTGCTGTCGGAGGAGGGGAAGAAGATCTTAGGCGTCTGGAGATGGAGCCCGAGGTACTGATCCACTGTGATGGAGGGTTTCGTCGTTAGAGCAGCTCCGGTGAGTTGTACGACGCCAAGGCTGAAGCAGGACAAGAGAGACAATGAACAACATTAACCTGAGTGGAATACTAATAGCATCTCCAATACATGACGTAAAATACATAACCACAAAGTGCTAGATGTAATATACATCAGCCGCTCATCTCTGAACTTAACTGTCGAAACTGAACTTAACTGTCAAAACTGAACCTAACTGTCGAAACTGAATTTTGTTGTCGAAACTGAATTTTGCTGTCGAAACTGAACGCACTAGCAAGCTGAGGCTACACATCGGTCAACTGACTTTTTCATCTCTGGTCAGTCGATTTTGCAGCCATTGGATACGAAATCAAGGGTCTGCGGTTCATCTTCAACCTCCACCCCCCTGAGCCGCCAGCCACAACCGGCCAAACAGCAGCCCCCTGTCGCCCGCGGCCGGCGGTGCGCTGCCCCGCCCGCCCCGAAAACACTCCCCACCGCCGGTCCGCCGCCGCCTCGGCCATCTCTCTAGGCCCCCCCGTGCCGAGCTTTTTCTCCGGCGATCCCCATGCCACCGCCCCACCAACGCCCCGCCACCGCCGGCGACCACCGCCCCCATCCTGAACCCTAAGATAGATAGTGGGGTACCTCTCCGGCGAGCCCCCTCCCCGCTGTGGCTGGTTCTTCCTTCACCCGGCAAGCCCACCCCTTGAGAATCGACTGACCCAAAAGTCGATTCAGTCGTCTAAAGTGTAGCCAAATCGGAGCAGCATCGCAAGCAAGAGCAAGAGCGAGAGCAGCAGCGTGAGCAAGAGCAATAGCAAGAGCAGACCAGGCAGGGGACCGAGAGCAAGAGCAGAGCAGTAGCGCGAGTGAGAGATAAAGCAGCAGCAACTCCTACTGATGTGGACGTCGCCGCCGAGGGAGCAACGCCGTGGAGGAAGTGGTCTGCGACGCCGCCGTGGATGGAGCCGCGCCGTCTCGGCTCGGGACCGAGTGCCGGCAGCACAGTGAGATCGAATCAAGAAGAAAATATGGCGATTAGTGTACAACCTCTTTGGTCGCGTCGATTAGGATGCAGCTTCATCTGAGGAAATGGTGATGATGATGCTCTTCCGGTGGTGCAGGTGAAGACGGCCGTGTGGGAATGGAGGTGGCGTGAAAGACGAGGGGAAAGTCGGGGCAGCTCCTTGGAGGTGGAGGACAGGGTGGCTGAACCATCGGGACGATGAGATCGACGATGGATCCTCATCCGGTACGGTGGATGAGGGACGTCGGGTGTTTCTGTGGACGACGTCGTCGGGGAAGAGGCTCCGGCTTGGTGGCGGACAGAGCAGGGTGTGGGGTTTCGTCGCGGGTTTTCACGGCCTCGGTGTATGAATGGGTGGGCGGATGGGATGGCAGTGGGGAACCATGGCTTAGAGACGCGCTTGTCCGAAATGTGGGGTAAGTTACGAATGTACCACCCACCGATTTGAGGCGGTTCTTTCAGTTCAGGGGTACCACGGGCATTTCGCGTGTCGGGATTTCACAGGAGGTGGGAGTTTTCGCGCGCGTTGTAATTTCGGAATAGCAAGGCGCGGGTTGAGATGGAGGGAGTTGTCGGAGCACAACGAGACAAAGATATATCTTAAATATTTCGGGCTAACAAGGCGCGGGTTGAAGAGGCGGAAGTTTCGCAACACGATAGACGGAGATGCTAGCTTCAATTTTTTGGCATAACAAGGGGCGGCTTGAAATTTCGGAAGAACAAGCTTAACGTGTACCCAAAAAAAGACAATTTGCACCTCAATACGCACAACACACACAGAAACACCATTTAGACTAGAGTAAGTACACGTGCATTGCACGCATGAGATTTGGAAACCAAATTATGAATAAATACCACATTATAGCATGCAAGCTTTGAGTCATATATGCATGATGTAGATGTTTGTTTAATTCTTATAGTTCATTTCATTCAAAATCATCTCGTTTTTATAAGAAAGCTAATCTATTTTAAGATTCATGGAATTGTGCGTTGTAAGACATAAATTTAAAACAAATAATGGCAAATCATGTAGAAAAACTTTTCGGCAATTCTGATACGGAAGATTCTAGAACAAATAAAAAGTGCTTGTGTTTTGATGTTTGTGCATTATGCTTAAGTTCAACCATGGAGTCTTGTAGATTATACATGTGGCGAAATCTGGTGGAATCTAGATGATATTCAATGGCCAATAGTGCTCAAATTTGCCATATTTGGACCATCGGATTTGCCTCATCCAAGGACCATCTTTCAAAGTTAAAGTTACCCGCACACAATATAAAAAAATATTTTATATATATATATGTGTGTGTATATATATATATATATAGGGAAAATCTATCCTACCACCCGGTGGTAGTTACCCCACATGTCTCATATACTACCATGTGGTACTATATATACTAATTTATTATTTTAAATATGTTCATATACTATATCTAAGATATTTCGAAGCAAGTTACATGAAAAAATTGCATATGAGCCCATAGTTTTTGTTATATTTGTAAAATACATATATATTTGTACGTAAAAATGAGCATACTAAAAAAATGGTACATACTACCTAAAAATTAGTATGTATACTACCTAATCATTGTTATATACTACATACTACACGTACGTACTCTCGGTTCCGACTGATACTACATACAACATACAAAATGCAAGTGGTGGTACCTACCACTGCTTGTAGGAAACATTTATCCTATATATATATATATAGGGGTATAGATATAGATATGTGATGCGAAAGCCGCCCATCATCTTCAATTAGAATAGTGTGACCATGCACGGATGCGACGTGGGCAAATGATGTCTCACATCGGTATCTCAAATTCAAATCAGTCTGACCTTGTTCAATGTGTATACATTACAACATGCTCGTTTCCAAACCACACCGCGCAGATCTCTATTATATTCATGCATGCATGGGTTTCAAACATCAGGATCTCTTATTCAAATATTTGAATTCAACTTTACATTGATTATGACCTCACCTATTCTTTTATACCCACACAGTAGTCTTCTCTTTATAATTGTACCACTAACTTTCTCTCGTGCATGCATGCACACACACTACCAGTCGGCATTATCTATCGCACGCATGCAATCTTTTTCTTCAGGTCGGTCTCCCATGAAGGCACACACCCACACACATCCCCCTCTCCATCATACCGGGCATTCTTTATCTCTCACGCGTGCATGCGCAACGATCGATCTTCCCCTATGTATATGTGTATATAGCTAGGTCTTTCATAGTTTTCCACACAAACCAATCAATTGATATATCCAGTGAGGTCTCACTCTCTTTCCCACGTCCACATCGATCAATCTATACCTCTCTATATAGGATTAACATAAATAGCTAATACACCCACATTAATTATATATCCAACTCCCCTGCTCATCATCCATGCCTTCCGCTTCATCTCTCAGACGTGTGCACAATGGCGAAGAAAGGGGCAGTAAGGGCCCTGCCCCCCCCCAACATCACTATATATCGAGGGTAATATGAATGTGATCATTAGACAATTGCTGCTAAAAAAGGTTTAATTTCATGAATTGACCCTCCTCGTAAAGGATTAGCAATGCTTGGCCCCCTAGCTCGTTTATTTTTCATGGCTCCGCCACTGCGTGCAACAGCGCACGTGTTCGCCCCCTCTCTCTAAATATCGATCTCGCACTTGTGCATTCCTTCATAGTATCCCTCCACTCGGCCCCTCGCACCATCTTCTAGCCCCCCACCGGATTTTGCCACATGTACAATCTAGCAGACTCCATGGTTGAACTTAAGCATAATGCACAAACCTCAAAACAACAGTGGTTCTCTTTTGTTCTAGAATCTTCCGTATCATAACTGCCCAAACTTTTTTTCTAGTTGAATTGCCATTATTTGTTTTTACTTTATGCTTTACAACGCACAATTCCATGAATCATAAAATAGATTAAGGGCTTCTTTGATTCAATGGATTCTCAAAGGAATTTTGGAGGATTCTAATCATTAGGAATTTTTCCTATCTTGGTTGTTTGATTCGTAGGATTGTAAACCATAGGAATTTTTCCATATGATTTCATAGGAAACATCCCATCCACTCAAACATCTTTGAAAGAATTTTGCGTTTTTTCTATGCACAATCAAACACTCGTACAATCCTGTAGGATTCAAGACGACATTCCACTATAATCCCATGTTTTTCCTATTCACGCATTCTTAGATTTTTTATAAAAACTAATTGATTTTGAATGAGATGAACTATAAGAATTAAATGAAGGGCTACATCACGCATATATGACTCAGAGCTTACATGCTATAGTGTGGTATTTATTCATAATTTGGTTGCAAAATCTGATGCGTGCAATGCACGTGTACCTTACTAGTACTTCGAGTATGTGCAAAACACGTAAATTAGAATACCAATGGCACGCTACACAGTGTCTCTCTTACAGTTCATGAAGCCACGTGGCACATGTGGAGGTGTTGTCGTGACCTCCTTGCGTGGATTGATCACAGTGACGTGCTGCTGGTTCCAGAAGAACGTACTCGTCCTCCCTGAGCCATACTGGTGGTACATGCACGAAGCGAAGATGTGCACGCACGCCACGCATGCACTCATTCCCTCGCACGCACACGTGGGTACACGGGCGGACGCAATTTTGTACCAAGATCCACCCCATGTGATAATTTGACGTGTGTAAAGTCGTTCACTTCATTGATGGTCAATTAATACAGCACATGCAAATTGAGTGGACGTGAGGGCGGAAGAAAGACATTATTACTCCACTGCGCGCATGCGAGTAGTTAAATCGCGGGTTGCTAGTAGTACTTCCATTGGTCTCCTTCGTATTTTGTGCCAATTTTTGACAGTAGCATAATATTTATGCAATTGAGCAGTGTAGTACTTGAAATTTATGTTCCGCTAAACTCATCGGGAGCCGTTTCGGGCCTCGAAACCAAAACCATCAATTAATCTTTACCTTGTTCCTGTTGGGGAACGTTGCAGAAAATTAAAATTTTTCCTACGGTTTCACCAAGATCCATCTATGAGTTCATCTAAGCAACGAGTCAAGGGGAAGAGTTTGCATCTACATACCACTTGTAGATCGAGTGCGGAAGCGTTCAAGGGGATGGTGATGATGGAGTTGTACTCGCCGTGATTCGGTTCACCGATGACCAAGTGCTGAACGGACAGCACCTCCGCGTTCAACACACGTACGGTACGGATGATATCTCCTCTGTCTTGATCCAGCAAGGAGGAAGGAGAGGTTGAGGAAGGCAGGTCCAACAGCAGCACGACGGCGTGGTGTAGTTGGTGCAGAAGTACTCCGACAGGGCTTCGCCAAGCACGTACGGAGGAGGAGAGGTGTTGGGGAGGGGAGGGGCTGCGCCTTGAGTTGTGTACAGCAGCCATCCCCTCACCCCTCTATATATAGGAGGAGAGGGGCAAGGGGCCCGGCCCTCTAGGGGAAACCCTAGAGGGGGGCGGCGGCCAAAGGGAGAGGGAAAAGGGTGGCTTGCCCCCCAAGCTAGGGGGGGCGCCCCCTTTAGGGTTTCCCCTCCCCTTGCCCTAGCCGCATGGGCCTAGGTGGGGAGGCGCGCCCAGCCCACTAGGGGCTGGCTCCCTCTCCCACACAGCCCATGTGCCCCCCCGGGAGTGGTGGCCCCACCCGGTGGACCCCCGGAACCCTTCCGGTGGCCCCGGTACAATACCGGTATGCCACTGAAACTTTCCGGTGTCCGTTTAACCACTTTCCTTATATAAATCTTTACCTCCGGACCATTCCGGAACTCCTCGTGACGTTCGGGATCTCATCCGGACTCCGAACAACATTCGGTAATCACATACTTGTCTTCCTGATAACCCTAGCGTCACCGAACCTTAAGTGTGTAGACCCTACGGGTTCGGGAGACATGCAGACATGACCGAGACGACCTCAGGTCAATAACCAACAGCGGGATCTGGATACCCATGTTGGCTCCCACATGCTCCTCGATGTTGTCATCGGATGAACCACGATGTCAAGGGTTCAAGCAATCCCGTATACTATTCCCTTTATCAGACGGTATGTTACTTGCCCGAGACTCGATCGTCGGTATCCCAATACCTCGTTCAGTCTCGTTACCGGCAAGTCACTTTACTCGTACCGTAATGCATGATCCCGTGACCAGACACTTGGCCACCTTGAGCTCATTATGATGATGCACTACCGAGTGGGCCCAGTGATACCTCTACGTAACACGGAGTGACAAATCCTAGTCTCGATCCGTGTCAACCCAACAGACACTTTCGGAGATACCTGTAATGCACCTTTATAGTCACCCAGTTACGTTGTGACGTTTGGTACACCCAAAGCACTCCTACGGTATCCGGGAGTTACCCGATCTCATGGTCTAAGGAAGAGATACTTGACATTGGAAAAGCTCTAGCAAACAAACTAACCGACCTTTTTGCTATGCTTAGGATTGGGTCTTGTCCATCACATCATTCTCCTAATGATGTGATCCCGTTATCAACGACATCCAATGTCCATAGCCAGGAAACCATGACTATCTGTTGATCACAACGAGCTAGTCAACTAGAGGCTCACTAGGGACATATTGTGGTCTATGTATTCACACGTGTATTACGATTTCCGGATAATACAGTTATAGCATGAATAAAAGACTATTATCATGAACAAAGAAATATAATAATAACACTTTTATTATTGCCTCTAGGGCGTATTTCCAACAGTCTCCCACTTGCACTAGAGTCAATAATCTAGTTACATTGTGATGAATCGAACACCCATAGAGTTCTGGTGTTGATCATGTTTCGCTCGCGAGAGAGGTTTAGTCAATGGATCTGTGACATTCAGATCTGTATGTACTTTGCAAATTTCTATGTCTCCATCTTGAACATTCTCACGGATGGAGTTGAAACGACGCTTGATGTGCCTGGTCTTCTTGTGAAATCTGGGCTCCTTCGCAAGGGCAATAGCTCCAGTATTGTCACAGAAAAGTTTGATCGGCCCCGACGCATTGGGTATGACTCCTAGGTCGGTGATGAACTCCTTCACCCAAATAGCTTCATGCGCTGCCTCCGAGGCTGCCATGTACTCCGCTTCACATGTAGATCCCGCCACGACGCTCTGCTTGCAGCTGCACCAGCTTACTGCTCCACCATTCAACATATACACGTATCCGGTTTGTGACTTAGAGTCATCCAGATCTGTGTCGAAGCTAGCGTCGACGTAACCCTTTACGACGAGCTCTTCGTCACCTACATAAACGAGAAACATGTCCTTTGTCCTTTTCAAGTACTTCAGGATATTCTTGACCGCTGTCCAGTGTTCCTTGCCAGGATTACTTTGGTACCTTCCTACCAAACTTACGGCAAGGTTTACATCAGGTCTGGTACACAGCATGGCATACATAATAGATCCTATGGCTGAAGCATAGGGGATGACACTCATCTCTTCTATATCTTTTGCCGTGGTCGGGCATTGAGCCGAGCTCAATCTCACACCTTGCAATACAGGCAAGAACCCCTTCTTGGACTGATCCATTTTGAACTTCTTCAAAATTTTATCAAGGTATGTGCTTTGTGAAAGACCTATGAGGCGTCTCGATCTATTTCTATAGATCTTGATGCCTAATATATAAGTAGCTTCTCCAAGGTCCTTCATTGAAAAACACTTATTCAAGTAGGCCTTAATGCTGTCCAAGAATTCTATATCATTTCCCATCAAAAGTATGTCATCTACATATAATATGAGAAATGCTACAGAGCTCCCACTCACTTTCTTGTAAACGCAGGCTTCTCCATAAGTCTGCATAAACCCAAACGCTTTGATCATCTCATCAAAGCGAATGTTCCAACTCCGAGATGCTTGCACCAGCCCATAAATGGATCGCTGGAGCTTGCATACTTTGTTAGCATTCTTAGGATCGACAAAACCCTCCGGCTGCATCATATACAGTTCTTCCTTAAGATAACCGTTAAGGAATGCCGTTTTGACGTCCATCTGCCATATCTCATAATCATAGTATGCGGCAATTTCTAACATGATTCGGACGGACTTAAGCTTCGCTATGGGAGACAAAGTCTCATCGTAGTCAATCCCTTGAACTTGCCGATAACCCTTAGCGACAAGTCGAGCTTTATAGATGGTGACATTACCATCCGCGTCCGTCTTCTTCTTAAAGATCCATTTGTTTTCTATCGCTCGCCGATCATCGGGCAAGTCAGTCAAAGTCCATACTTTGTTTTCATACATGGATTCTATCTCGGATTTCATGGCTTCTAGCCATTTGTTGGAATCTGGACCCGCCATAGCTTCTTCATAGTTCGAATGTTCACCGTTGTCTAACAACATGATTTCCAGGACAGGGTTGCCGTACCACTCTGGTGCGGAACATGTCCTTGTGGACCTACGTAGTTCAGTAGCAACTTGATCCGAAGTACCTTGATCATCATTATTTTCCTCTTCAGTTGGTGTAGGCATCACAGGAACATTTTCCTGGGCTGCACTACTTTCCGGTTCAAGAGGTAGTACTTCATCGAGTTCTACTTTCCTCCCACTTACTTCTTTCGAGAGAAACTCTTGTTCCAGAAAGGATCCGTTCTTGGCAACAAAGATCTTGCCCTCGGATCTTAAGTAGAAGGTATACCCAATGGTTTCCTTAGGGTATCCTATGAAGACGCATTTTTCCCCAAACTTTTAGAAACGACAGCTTAGGTTTTTTCCCAAACCATAATTCATACGGTGTCATCTCAACGGATTTAGACGGTGCCCTATTTAAAGTGAATGTAGCTGTCTCTAGAGCGTATCCCCAAAATGATAGTGGTAAATCGGTAAGAGACATCATAGACCGCACCATATCTAAATGGAGTGCGATTACGACGTTCGGACACACCGTTACGCTGAGGTGTTCCAAGCGGCGTTAGTTGTGAAACGATTCCACATTTCCGTAAGTGTGTACCAAATTCGTGACTTAAGTATTCTCCTCCACGATCTGATTGTAGGAATTTTATCTTTCGGTCACGTTGATTCTCTACCTCATTCTGAAATTCCTTGAACTTTTCAAAGGTCTCAGACTTGTGTTTCATTAAGTAGACATACCCATATCTACTGAAGTCATCAGTGAGAGTGAGAACATAACGATATCCTCCGCGAGCCTCAACACTCATTGGACCGCACACATCGGTATGTATGATTTCCAACAAGTTGGTTGCTCGCTCCATTGTTCCGGAGAACGGAGTCTTGGTCATCTTGCCCATGAGGCATGGTTCGCATGTGTCAAATGATTCATAATCGAGAGACTCTAAAAGTCCATCAGCATGGAGCTTCTTCATGCTCTTGACACCAATGTGACCAAGGCGGCAGTGCCACAAGTATGTGGGACTATCGTTATCAACTTTACATCTTTTGGTATTCACGCTATGAATATGTGTAGTATTAAGCTCGAGATTCATTAAGAATAAACCGTTGACCATCGGAGCATGACCATAAAACATATCTCTCATATAAATCGGACAACCATTATTCTCAGACTTAAATGAGTAGCCATCTCGTATTAAACGAGATCCAGATACAATGTTCATGCTCAAACTTGGCACTAAATAACAATTATTAAGGTTCAAAACTAATCCCGTGGGTAAATGTAGAGGTAGCATGCCGACGGCGATCACATCGACTCTGGAACCATTCCCGATGCGCATCGTCACCTCGTCCTTCGCCAGTCTCCGCTTATTCCGCAGCTCCTGCTGTGAGTTACAAATATGAGCAACGGCACCGGTATCAAATACCCAGGAGTTACTACGAGTACTGGTAAGGTACACATCAATTACATGTATATCAAATATACCTTTAGTGTTGCCGGCCTTCTTATCCGCTAAGTATTTGGGGCAGTTCCGCTTCCAGTGACCCTTCCCCTTGCAATAAAAGCACTCAGTCTCAGGCTTGGGTCCATTCTTTGACTTCTTCCCGGCAACTGGCTTACCGGGCGCGTCAACCACCTTGCCGTCCTTCTTGAAGTTCTTCTTACCCTTGCCCTTCTTGAACTTAGTGGTCTTATTGACCATCAACACTTGATGTTCTTTCTCGATTTCAACCTCTGCTGACTTCAGCATAGAAAATACTTCAGGAATGGTCTTTACCATCCCCTGCATATTGTAGTTCATCACAAAGCTCTTGTAGCTTGGTGGGAGCGACTGAAGGATTCTGTCAATGACTGCCTCATCAGGGAGGTTAATATTCAGCTGGGTCATGCGGTTGTGCAACCCAGACATCTTGAGTATGTGCTCACTGACAGAACTATTTTCCTCCATCTTACAACTATAGAATTTGTCGGAGATATCATATCTCTCGACCTGGGCATGAGCTTGGAAAACTAGTTTCAGCTCCTCGAACATCTCATATGCTCCGTGATGCTCAAAACGCTTTTGGAGCCCCGGTTCTAAGCTGTAAAGCATGCCGCACTGAACGAGGGAGTAATCATCAGCACGAGACTGCCAAGCATTCATAATGTCTTGGTTCTCTGGGACGGGAGCGTCACCTAGCGGTCCTTCTAGGTCATATTGTTTCCTGGCAGCTATGAGGATGATCCTCAGGTTCCGGACCCAGTCCGTATAGTTGCTGCCATCATCTTTCAGCTTGGTTTTCTCTAGGAACGCGTTGAAGTTCAAGTTGACATGAGCGTTGGCCATTTCATCTACAAGACATATTTGCAAAAGGTTTTAGACTAAGTTCATGATAATTAAGTTCATCTAATCAAATTATTGAATGAACTCCCACTCAGATTAGACATCCCTCTAGTCATCTAAGTGTTACACGATCCGAGTCGACTAGGCCGTGTCCGATCATCACGTGAGACGGACTAGTCATCGTCGGTGAACATTCTCATGTTGATCGTATCTTCCATACGACTCGTCTTCGACCTTTCGGTCTCCATGTTCCGAGGCCATGTCTATACATGCTAGGCTCGTCAAGTTAACCCTAAGTGTTTTGCATGTGTAAAACTGTCTTACACCCGTTGTATGTGAACGTAAGGATCTATCACACCCGATCATCACGTGGTGCTTCGAAATGACGAACTTTAGCAACGGTGCACAGTTAGGGGAGAACACTTCTTGAAATTGTTGTAAGGGATCATCTTATTTACTACCGTTGTTCTAAGTAAACAAGATGCATAAAACATAATAAACATCACATGCAATTATATAAAGTAGTGACATGATATGGCCAATATCATATAGCTCCTTTGATCTTCATCTTCGGGGCTCCATGATCATCTTGTCACCGGCATGACACCATGATCTCCATCATCATGATCTCCATCATCGTGTCTTCATGAAGTTGTCACGCCAACGACTACTTCTACTTGTAACACCCCAAAAATTTAACCAGGTTTTTGTTATTAAAATTTTGCCAAGAGTTTAAAAAATTTGTCTGCAAGAATATCCCTGTTGATTTCAAAACTTTTATTTTAATATTAAGGAATTTTTCCCAAGTGGATCCTTCCAAAATATATTGGACTTATTTTCCCTCTCATTTAAAAAAAACATCTTTCAATCAGGAGATTTATTTATTAAATTATTTCACTCTGAGCTTTATTCCTTAAAATGACTTTCTTTAAGTTTTGGAGCTCTTTTTGAACTACAACCATTTGATATATTTAACTAAAAATTGACCAAAATTTGGAGATATCATGTGATGTCTCTAAATCACTTTTGTGCAATAATATATTTCATTCATTGGATATTTTGAGTTCTACACCAAGTTTTCAAATCTGGTCCAGTGGGCAATTTTACACTACAACCTATTTAAATATTTCTTTAAAACTTCTACCAAAATTAGGGGAGGTCAGTAGGAGCCTATTATTCCACTTTGTGCAAAAACCTATTTATGTTCTTTGAAAAAAATTGAGTGAATCATCCTCTTTTTCATTCTGGTCCAGCCTTGTGATTTCTACTGCAACCCTATTTAATTTTGCTCCAAAGATCTTGTGTTTTCTCCTACTTGTAGACAGCCCTACCAAACCCCTAAATCCAGGAGCATGCACCCATTGGATTAATTTTGGTTCATGGAATAATGTCATTTATTTCCTGTCCAGAATTGTAGTTTTGCAAAACTTGCACTAACAAGTTTGTGCTTTTCACAAACTAACCTCACCACTCTCTCTTGCACCTAAGGAGACATGGATCTGGAGTTTTTGACCACTCCAAGACTTGCCTAAGTGCCTGTGGCATTTTGTCAAACACCTGGAGTGCATGGTCAGATTTGGCATGGATTTTAGTTAGCAGTGTGAACCTGATCCTCTGACCCCTTAAGCTTGTCCATTGATCTCCTTGCAAGCCATAGCCTAGACCTGCTAACTCCCAGCTCCAACCAAGCGCTCTGGAGTGCCATGGCATTTCGCCGAGCATCTGGTTTGCGTGCGCTGGGCGCACCCAGAGCGCGCATATTGCAGCCGCGCACACGAGCCGCCGCGTCGGGCCCCTGTCTTGGCCCACACTGCAGAACCTCGCCACGCACTCCCCGCCTCGCCACAACACGACAGCCCGCCCTGGCGCCCTACAGCGCCACCGCCAGAGCACTTTTGGCGGCACGCCGGCGTCGGTAGTGCGCCTCTGCCACGGGCAGCGCCGCCCAAGCCTCTCCCGCTCGCCACCTGGCCCCTGGAGCAGTGCGAGCTCATCCGCAAGCGTGTCTGCTAGCCCTCGTCGCTGCCACGTCGCCCTAGCTACAGAGAGGCGGTTCGCCAGAGAGCTTATCCACGGCCGGCGTGGAACCGCCTTGCCTCGCCTATTTAAGGACCCCTGAACTCATCCGAGCACGCATGCAACCTCAGTCCACCTCCCTAGTTTCCCCATGGCAGCCAATCGACCTGAGGAGGTCGTCTTCTTCATCTCCGGCAACTCCTGCCGCCGCCACTGTCCCGTCCATTCCAACGCCACCAGGTCCTCTCCCTCCCATTTCTCTTCACCAAGAACACCTCCTTCCTTCCAGGAACCCAACCCCCTACTTGATTATGATCGGGAGCCATCGCCGCCACAAAATCACTTTGTCACTGAAGCCCCCTCCGCCACGGAGCTCGCCGCCGGCGACTCCCTCCACCCCCGGCGACCCTGCGACCATCGGAAGGACCGCCTAGGAGTGGCGGATCCATCCCTGTGCTCAGATGCCCATGAAGAAACGCCGTTCGCCGGCGACGATCGCCGGACGCCCCGCCTCGGCTCGGGACAGAGGAAGAGGAGGGAGAAGACTAGTCAAACCTGACTAGTGGGCCCCCTGGACCCACTGTCAGCGACCCCGCACCTGTCCACATGGGATTAAGTGGAAGCGTAAACTCCCCAGTACGTTTTCCCGGCACCAAAAGCGTGTTCTGTCTGAAACGTTTTCTTTTTCTATTTTGTTTTTAAAAACAGATTTTGACCAAATCTTTGACTGCCTATAACTTTTTAAATACAACTCCAAATGAAATGATTCTTTTTCCTACCTCTCTTAAATTTCACCTAGTTTATTTTAAGATTTATTTGAAAAAAATTCAGAACAACTTTTGGTGCTGTTTTTATTTTGTGTGTTAATTCTTTTATATTGCTAAAATAGGATTTTTGAAGAGAGGACAAATGTTTCATGTTTTGGAGTGCCCCCTGCCTTTCCACACATTGAAGGCAAGCATTCTGAATCCTGGCATAATATTTTTGGTGTGATCGTTGATACATTTATAACACCACCGCATTTCGAAGGACTTGTTATTTCATGTAGTATGATCATATGCATGAGTGCATATTAGTGATTTCCATGCTGTTGGAAATGAACACACTTGTGATGATAATCACCCTCATGTGCCTTGCATGCATACCGGCAGGAACCCGGGAAAACCTCTACCTTGGGTAGGCATGAGTTTGTCGCCGGTCTCCGTCGGGACGGTTATGTCTGGTATGGCATGGTAAGGTGATATGAGCGGTGACTCTGTTGGATGAAATATATTCGTTATACTAATCATGCAGGGAATACTTAAACCTCCTGAGTCGACCGTAGATTGAGTCTTGTTCCAGTAACCCCCATACTTGTTTCGTACTACCACTCGTCTCTACAGCAAGTAGAGTATGGTTCAGTAAGTTGTCAACCTCTTTCTAGCACACACCGTACAGAGAGGCCATGGTGGAAGATACCGGTTGTAGCTGGTAGGCAGGCCACCTGGTCCAGGGGCATGGGTGTTTCCGGTTGGGACCGAGAGGGGAGGCCACCCCTTAGAGCGCGTGATATAAATTTGATCCCATGCTACGCGAGGTTGTAGCCTCCCCACTTAGAGTTTGCTTAACAAGTGTCGTGGGTGATTCCAGACACGTGTGAGATAAGCTGGTGTGTGCAAGTTAGGTGTGTTTTCAACAAAAAGACCGTAGGCGGAATTAGTCCCGATGGACTAAAGAAATCCGTTACTCGTGGGTAAAGAGTACACCCTCTGCAGAGAATAAACCTATTCGAATAGCCGTGTCCATGGTTAAGGATTACAGTCTGGGATGGGTCAGGTGTCGGTCTTAGTGTCGGTCTTCGGAGGTGAAACTGTTAACCAGAAATGGAATTACTACTTGTGACTTGTGATAACTATGATTATTATTATTGTTGACTAACCCGTGATATTATTGTTATTATCGAGTATCTCTGGGATAGTTCTACCTCCGGGATATTCACTATGATTGTTTATTTTAAAGCCCTTTGTGTGGTGTCGCTCAGACGCCCGACTGTGGCATTTCTTTTAAAGCCCTTTATGTGGTGTTGCTCAGACGCCCGACTGTGGCATTTCTTTTAAAGCCCTTTATGTGGTGTCGCTAAGACGCCCGACTGTGGCATTTCTTTTAAAGCCCTTTATGTGGTGTCGCTCAGACGCCCGACTGTGGCATTTCTTTTAAAGCCCTTTATGTGGTGTCGCTCAGACGCCCGACTGTGGCATTTCTTTTAAAGCCCTTTATGTGGTGTCGCTCAGACGCCCGACTGTGGCATTTCTTTTAAAGCCCTTTATGTGGTGTCGCTCAGACGCCCGACTGTGGCATTTCTTTTAAAGCCCTTTATGTGGTGTCGCTCAGACGCCCGACTGTGGCTTTGCTTGTTATTTATTTCATAAATTTTAATACTACTATGTTATTGCAATTTTATAAATAACTTGCTTGCACGCATCAGAGATTTATTTATCTTTTGTGACTGACGTCATGAGCATAAAATATTTTCAGCACATCATTGTTATATTATACCTGTGTTCATAATGTTTGCGAGTACATTCAAAGTACTCACTGGCTTGTCCCTGGCTATTGTCTTGGCCAGATTTTCTTGCACGAAGAGGAGCGATGCGATGACAGCCCCGGAACCTAAGTAATGGAGATAGCAGCCTCGCGAAGATAGGAGTTAACCTGGTCAGCTGTTCCCGTGGGAAATGGAGTCCCATAGACACTGATGTTTCACAACCCGCTTCCGCCATCAACCACTAGGAACCATTTGTTGTACTCACAGGCCAGAATGGCCTTGTACTACATATTTTGTTTTCTGCTTGGAATTTCTGTATCAAGTTGGAGCCTCATCAGCTAACAGTAATCCTGGGGCTGATGAGCACGACGGTCTTTTCTGGAAATTTATTACCCGGAAAACCGGTCGTGACAGACTTGGTATCAGAGCCAGGCTGACCATTGGCTAATCCTATCTTAGCCAGGTCGAAAAACTTAGGCAAACCAACCCACTATACCTTAGCCAAACCCCAGCCAACTTTCCCGTGCAAGATAGCCACAGAGTGACCCCGACACTTTTGGCAGTCGGTGCCCAACCTATCAGCCTAGCCTGTCGATCGCACACCAGTGACCAGCACCCAAGGCGCCTCATTCGCAAGCGTGCGGAAGAAGACTCCGTCCCCTTTTTCCTATAAAAAGGGCACGCTAGTCTCAACCCAGCACAACACAACCGCTACCCCAAACCGAGCCACAATGCCTGGACCCATAGTGCACAACGAGACCACAGCAACCAACCTTGGAGGTTTTGTGACCATCCTCGCAAACCTCACCCATCGTGCCTATGCGTTAGAGGAGCCACCAGAATATGTTGTGTACCAAGGACCCTTGAGCGGTGAAGAACGTCAATTCTGGGCCACTGTACACATCTACGGTAGGGGTATAGTACCCGAGCGCCCCTACAGGTTCACCGGAAGAACAACTTCCTTTGAGCCACAAGCCATACAACTAGCTGCTCGAGAGGCTATAGTTCATCTCAGGCACTTGTCGCCCAGAGTTAACTGTCGCTCGTTCCACTACTACCCCAGACACGAAGGGTATGGAAGACCACCCCAAGTTGCCAACGGAGATCACGAGACAGATCCTGCATTGTTGCACCTGGTGCGCTATGTAAGTGCTGTCACATCCCTGGTCCTGCTATGCTCTAGGCTAGACCTCATGTGAGCATCATGTTTTAATTCAAATGAAATTTGAATTAAGGAATTTTCAAAGCCTCAGAAACCTTCTAAAAATGATCAACATTTAAATCTTCTCAAATGAGTCCAAGAAAATGTTCCTGTTATTCCATAGAAATGTTGGTAAGAGGTAAAATTCAAACCAATATTTTTGGAGTCACAGAAATATTTATTCTGGCCATTTGAATTAATCCAATAACTATTTGCTTTGGATTTATATTTAATATATATATTAAATATGACTCCAATAATTCTGGAAGTTTGTGAGTGGCTTTGTATATATTTTAGCAAGCCACATAAAACCCTACAGAATTTATTAAAATGATTTAGTGTCTAAAACTAAATCAAAACAAACTACAGAAAATAGAAAACAGAATTAAATAGAAATAAAAGCAGAGAGGAGAGAAAACTTACCTGGCGCTCACCTCTCAGCCCACCTGGCCCAGCTCCTCCAGCGGACCAGCCCACCGCCGCTTCTCCCCCTGTCGTCTTCCTCCCCCTCGCCCTGAAGCTGCTCGGTGGCGTGCGCGGCCACGCGCCCCGGCCACCTCCTCCCTTCCAGCCTGCCTGGCTCGTCCTCGACGCCCCGGTGATGCCACGCACTCCCCTCGACCCCCTCTCACTTCTCCCTCGCTCTCTGGACCTCCCTCCCCCTC
>NC_041383.1:631714967-631731049 GCF_002162155.2 Triticum dicoccoides
GCTCGCAACCAGCGTGGCCACCAGCCACCCTTTGCCCTTCCGCCGACTCCAGAAGCACCGAAGAAACCTCCTCGTCCTCCCAATCGAGCCACGGGACGCCGGGAGGCCCTGCATCGCCGTCAACCGTCGTCTTCAACCTCCAGATCCGACGGCCCCCTCCGGTCAATTTGCGGCCTCAGCGTGTCCCCAGCTACACCGAGTTGCTCCCCTTCACCGCTGTGAGCGCCCGCTTCGACTCCCCCTCTTCCCCGGCCTCTCCACGTCCTCTAGGCTGTAGTTGCACGGCCGCCGAGCTCCGGCCGCCGCTTCGCTCACCGCTGCCGACACCACAGTTGCCCCCGCCCATTTTTGTGCGTGTCTCCGTGCTCACCGAGCTCCCAGGAGCCGAACGCGTCCAACACCGGCCCCTGCCGTGCATCGTAGCTCCTTCTCCCCTCCCCGCCGAACTCCGGTCGCCGCCAAAGCTCGTCGCCGGCGAGATTCCGGCTGCCCCGTGACCACCCGTCTGGTCCATTAGATGCGCGAGTGCAAGAGCTCCTTCCCGGTGCGCTCAGCGCGCCAAACCACCGCCCAAAGCTCAAATCCGAGCCGCGCCGCCGTGCGGAATGGTCGCCGCCGGCGATACTCCGGCGACTGCCGATGTGGCATGCTTGATTAGTGTTAGTGATCCAGCTAATTAACCCCTAGAGCCACTGACAGTAGGCCCCACCCCTGGTCAAACCCCAGTCAGCACTGGGTTTGACCGGGATGAGTTCCTGAGTCACTGACCAGTGGACCCCACTGGTCAGGTTTGACCTGGGGCACCCAGTTGACTCTGCTGACGTCACCGTGACGTGGTGCTGATGCCATAAATCATTTCTGGATTTATTATTATTTCAGGAAATTTCAGAAAATACCCTAAACTTCAATAAATCATAGAAATTCAACCGTAACTCCAAATTAAATAATTTATATATGAAAAATTATCAGAAAAATTCAAGGAATCCATCTGTACCATTTTCATGCATGTTAGAACAACTTATAGCTGCTGTTTAGCACAAATCAATTAAATGGCATTTAAATAATCATATATGGAGTTGGAATTTGAATCTTGTATTTAAACCAACTTCATTTAATCTGTTGCTAGTTGCATTAGCTCAAAACACATTCATATTGCCATGTCATAAGCATGCATCATATTGTGCATTGCATTGATTGTATTTCTTCTGTGTTGCCGGTATTTGTCCCCTCTCGATAGACGTGATACCGATGATGTGATCGTTGACACTGATGAAGACTCAATGTTATCTTCAGAAGTGCCAGGCAAGCAAAACCCCCTTGTTCATTCCGATACAATCCTAATCTCTCGCTCCTGCTCTCTTTTAATGCATTAGGACAACACCGATTCATCTGTTACTGCTGCGGTAGCTGAACCCCTTTATCCTCTGCATGACCTGTCATTCCACAGTAAATAGATGAAACCCACTAGCATGAGTAGGAGTTGTTTGAGCCCTGTTGTGCCTACTCATTCTTGCTTGTTTGTCATGCCTGCTACTGCTTAGAGTTGTGTCAGGTCTGATTCATCGGGAATGAATCAGAGGTGTGTGAACATGTCCTACCATTGAGAGCTAAGTGTGTGAACACGATTTGGTGAGAGGCCATGTAGGAGTACATGGCGGGTTGTCTCATTGAAGCCATCCTTAGGAACTGAGTTCTGTGTTTGTGATCCATGACTCAGCTACTACCATACATTGGGCCCTGAAATATGACCCCGCTCGACTTCTTATTCTCCCTAGTCCTCTGTCCAGGAGTTGCAAGTAGTTTCTGGTGTTTGTAGTATGCTGGAGGCCGTGGACAGCGCTGACCGTAGAGGTGGGCTGTGATGCGGTAGGCACATGGCCGGGTATACCGGGCGCCCGTTTGGTGTCACAGAACCCTGTTCACATCGTTTGGGGCTGTGAGCGAAACTCCGGCCGGATCTCCTCATGGATGGAACCCGAATAGGCGATAAACCTGGACTAGAGACTTGAGTGTTTAGGTAGGTCGTGGTCTACACCCACGTCGGCTTTCGCTTGAAGTCTGCCGAGCACATGTCGTGTGCAGACGCTAAGTGGTGGAAACATGTATGAAGAAGTACACCCCTGCAGGGTTAATATCATCTATTCGAATAGCCGTGTCCGCGGTAAAGGACTTCTGGGTTGCTTATATCAGTTCATAGACAAGTGAAAGTGGATACTCTAAAATACATAAGATAAGTGTGAGTGCTATGGACGGCGTTCTCGTAGGGAGACGGGAGCGGATCCATAGTGGTGTATTGATATGGTGAATATGTGGACTCGTGTGCGCCACCTCAAAAGAGTTACTTGCAGTCGTAGTTTAGGATAGCCACCGAGTCAAAGCTGGCTTGCTGCAGTTAAACCCCACCATCCCCTTGGTTGATAATGATGCATATGTAGTTAGTTCTGATGTAAGTCTTGCTGGGTACATTTGTACTCACGTTTGCCTATTTTATGTTTTTGCAGAGAGACTCCAGTCTCACTAGTATTTCCGCGTGGTCTTCGACGTTTAGCTTGTTACCTCAGCTACGATCTTGTGCCCTCGGCAGGATCTGGTAGATAGTTAGGCTTTCAGCCTTTTTCATTTATAGATGTCTGTACTCAGACATGATAGCTTCCGCTTGTGCTTTGATTTGTATGCTCTGAATGTTGGGTCGTGAGACCCCTGTTTGTAATATCTCGCTCCTCGGAGCCTATTGATTAAATACTTGAGTTGTAGAGTCATGTTGTGATGCCATGTTGTATTTGCACATATCGAGCATATTGTGTGTATGTTATTGGAATGCTTGGTATGTGTGGGATCTGACTATCTAGTTGTTTATCTTTAGTAGACTCTCTTACCAGGAAATGTCTCCTAGTGTTTCCACTGAGCCATGGTAGCTTGCTACTGCTCCGGAACACTTAGGCTGGCCAGCATGTGTCCTTCTTCGTTCCTGTGTCTGTCCCTTCGGGGAAATGCCACGCGGTGAATACCGGAGTCCGGTTAGCCTGCTACAGCCCGGTTCACCGGAGTCCTGCTAGCTCAGTGCTACAGCCTGGATTCACTCGCTGATGACCGACACGTTCGATGTTGGGTCATGGATGCATGTCCCTGTAAGTTTGTGCCACTTTGGGTTTACGACTAGCCATGTCAGCCCGGGCTCCTTATCATATGGATGCTAGCGACACTATCATATACGTGTGCCAAAAGACGCAAACGGTCCCGGGCAAAGGTAAGACGACACCCGTGGGAATACCGTGCGTGAGGTCGCAAAGTGATATGAGGTGTTACATGCTAGATCGATGTGGCATTGAGTCGGGGGCCTGACAGCATTGGTATCAGAGCTTGACTGCCTGTAGGATTACCAAGCCAAACTGGTCGAAGTTGAGTCTAGAAATTCTTTAGTTATATAAGGGAATTGATTGTGGGATGGAACGTAAGGCTCTTTTTACTCCTTATACCTTATGTCTTCTGATCTGAGTCATCTTATCTTTCATGCGGGGATTAAGAACTAGGCTATCTCTTCTTTCTATCAGGATCACGTGTTACTAATCCGTAGACTTATAGATTGTTGGATTTAAGCTTGAGTTTAGTTCCTACGACTTCTGTATGTTAACTGATGATCTCGAAATCTTGATATTGTGCTTCTGAGTGGTTATGCCACCATTTTTGTGATTGTCTCAAATCTTTTTTGAGCATTTACAGCCGTTATGCCGTCCGAGTCATCCCAGGTTTCTAAATAGTCTGATGCATTTGCAAATCCTTTCTTTCCGTTCCCGATGTCCTTTATGGTCAGAATAAGCACACTAACCGGTGCGTTGAGGTAATTTATTGCCTTGACATATATGTTGGAGCTATTATTATGACCCTAGGTGTTTTAGGGAGTCACCTAGTAATCTAGCAACGTTTTGTGTTCCCAGTGTGAAGATTCTGGCCATCATTCTCGAAAGCATCTCGTGGTGCTACTTAGTAGTAGGCATTCTATTTCTGGGTTCTTGAACCCGAGATTCACCCTACTTACATCATGTTGATAGTGTTGTTAGTTCCTTTAGGATATTAGTAACCTTTGCGATAGTCCTCGAGGTCCGTGGTATATCGTTCTTCCAAATACCATGAACCATTCTTGGCAGGAGTTCTTCTGAACCAAAAGATGATAACAAGAGTGCTCTCGATGAGTTTTCCATGCTATATTGTGACTCTGCCAGCTCAACCTTTCTGCATGGGTTATCCGGAAGAATTATGTTGAACTTGGTTCGACATGCTAATCTATGCATCCACAACTCAGAAAGTTATATGTTCCTTTGAGTTGTCCCTCTTAGTTGTCTTCTAACCCTGGTCTATCATTTGATAGTCAAGAGTATGCGTGCATGGCTATTACTCTTGTGGTCCGTCAAGCCATTCTATTCCAGAATGACTAGGAGAAACAAACTCCAGTACCTCTTCCATATCTAGGATTGGGTCAAAACAATTGTACTCCGCAGATCAAAATGCCAATCCAGCTTTTGCCCTGTTCTACCTTGGAGTATTACCATCTTTTATATCGGGATTATTGTAGGAATTGCACACCATCCTATGAACTCTTGGTACAGTGATACTTCTTGCCATCATTGTCATTCCTCGGTCCTCGTGTTGATGCAACCGGAATACCGACAAATGAATTGTGATGTGTGAAATCAATACTCCTAGCAACCTTGTTGCTTGGTAGTTAAATGGACAATAACCTCATTCTTAACGTGTTGGTTCTTGAATCATCATTCTAAGATTGATCGTGCTACCTTGTCCATCTTCCTGGTGCACATTTCGATTGATGAGTTAGGATTTTGTCAAGTCCTCACTCATTTGATCATATCATCTTGCCCTGAAAAGCAAGATTGTTCTCGAGCTTAGTAACATATCGGTGGTTCGTGATTTTCCGAATATCTTCTCGAAAGTATCACCAGGTTGTCACCTGACTGTTATGTTGAGCTCGTGATCAAGTTGGTTTTCCAATAAACCACCTTTTCTCCAAGAATCGGTGTTAGATATCCCTGAGCTAGTTGGTTAAGCTAGACAACAACTTGGAGAGTTGGAAGATAAAAGCTTGTCTGACTTAGTTCGTTCCAAAGGGATATTCTTGTGTAGTGTGTGTTGAAGAAAGATGGTATCTTCATCAATTGATCCTTGAGACCAGTTGCTGGAGCTATTGTCTTGCCAAAACTTTGATTTGAGTATGGGCTATTCTCAAATCAAATCCGAACCAACGATATTCGTAATGTTGTCTTACTCGTGGTTGATCCCTCGAGCATACACCACTACATCTTTGGTCTGACCAATGCTATCACCTTGTTCACCAAGTCGTGGAATTCCATCTTCATGGAAATCTCGATGATTTGTTGTTGAGCCCATCAACATCATTTTATCTTCTCCAAGATCTTGTTGGACAATAAGTTAGTGTTGGAAACTTTTGAAAGCATTATCTTCATGCTAGCTCATGAAGTATTTGTTTGATGAAAGGAGTGACTTCCTCTTAT
Organism: Triticum dicoccoides; assembly: GCF_002162155.2. Lineage (NCBI taxonomy): Eukaryota > Viridiplantae > Streptophyta > Magnoliopsida > Poales > Poaceae > Triticum > Triticum dicoccoides. The sequence continues at coordinate 631,720,493 of NC_041383.1, forward strand.
ACACGTGCATTTGGTGAAAGTTGCCGCTGTGGATTTGAGAAAGTTAGTTTTGCTTCCTCTGGAATCATCCCAAGTCAGTCATGCATACGTGCGAAGTATTCTGTGGTCTGGAGACTTGCAACCTTCATTCCATATGTGTTCCGAGCACACCAAGCCACTGATTGATTTGTTCAAGGAGAAGGAGTTCCTTCTTAAGAGCATGCCTTATGCAAGGATTTTGATATCCTCGTTGATGGTTCCCCACCTGAACTCGGTAGTGTTTTATTATAAGACTACCACGTGGTCATGTTTGTCTGGGACAGCGTGTTCACATGTTTGTAGCAGAACCAGCTCATGTTTTGGAGCTTACTATCGTAGTTCATTCCCCGAGAATCTCGCAACGTCATCTCTTCGATTTGTGTTGCAAACTTTCATTTCTCTTCCTAGACTCGATGAGTCTAGAATATTCTGACACCAACCGGATCTGAATCTCAGGCAGATATGATGGTTGGAATGTTTCCCAAGAACTACAATATTGGTCCCTCTATAACCGGTAAAGTGGATGTCGTGGCCAACACACCCAGCCGGAAGACCTGTTATTGTAATATCTTGTTTGAGGAAGTTGGCCACCTCCCCATAAGGATTTCGTAGGATTTACTCCCTAGTTGTGCCTTATGATTTTGTGCTCCCGAAGTCCGACTTTTTACTTGATGGTCTGGTTACCAAACCATTTCAATAAATGGATTACGCTAGCACATCAAGGAGAACATTAGAAGCGGAGTGCTAAATGTCTCTCGGTCGATCATCCGGATTTCGATCTTTGGCCTCGCTAAGGTGAAATCCGAGGAGGTTATCTTCCTTTGCATCTGCATCATCCATCATTAGCCATCATGGTAGTAAGTTGTGTTGCCAGGATCCTTGACACGGATATTGGTAAAACCCTGATGAATATGGAAATGCTCAAGTTTTTGAGAGCACGCACAAGCGCTACGTGTTATCATCGGCACTAACTCGGATTCCTCTCAGTTTCCTCGACAATGCTATGACCTTTTCAAATAGTGAATTCACTCTCTATTGTTGGGTTCTTCCCTAGTTACCAGAATCATTCCCAGCATTTGCATTTTGTTCCCAGCTTGCACCACCAATGTGCCATTCTACCATGGGTCCCTTCCATTTCCGGTGGTAAACAAATTCATCCATTACGTTGTCTTTAACAAGGCAATCCACATCATCCAAGTCCGAGTATGCCATTCTACCGACCCCCTCCAGACGATCGCTCGAGAATTGCCTTAGGCTGGTTTAAAGAGTTTCAATGATCTCTGAATCAAAGGTAATTCTTTTTGCCACTGAAGGGGATGATTCTACGAGTCACCTTCCCTAAGGTGCATCATTATGGTACCATGGCAACTCAACTCCTCGCAATGTTGGCAATCGTTTACCACCTTCTTAGGTGTGGAATTGTTGTCTACCTAGTAAACCTCCATCATTCGTTCCACTCCATCCCTCTACAGGTGTGCTTCGTCTCTCAGCTCGAGAGATGTTGCTATGTCTCATTCCGAGAGATAATCCTGAGTTGTTCGACCTTCGAGAAGATTGATCCTTCTAGAGTTCCCTTCTCCTCTCGTTGTCATGTTGGTTGGAGTTCTCGGAACAAGACATCAAGATAATGATGGTGAGCGAACCAACGTTCATTTGAAGTGCACCCTGGATCATGAAGACTATACTAGTTTGCGTTTCCCCTTCATCTTACCCTACGCTTGAATCTCGGGGCAAGATTTTTGTTTAGTGGGGGTGAGTTGTCACATCCCTGGTCCTGCTATGCTCTAGGCTAGACCTCATGTGAGCATCCTGTTTTAATTCAAATGAAATTTGAATTGAGGAATTTTCAAAGCCTCAGAAACCTTCTAAAAATGATCAACATTTAAATCTTCTCAAATGAGTCCAAGAAAATGTTCCTGTTATTCCATAGAAATGTTGGTAAGAGGTAAAATTCAAACCAATATTTTTGGAGTCACAGAAATATTTATTCTGGCCATTTGAATTAATCCAATAACTATTTGCTTTGGATTTATATTTAATATATATATTAAATATGACTCCAATAATTCTGGAAGTTTGTGAGTGGCTTTGTATATATTTTAGCAAGCCACATAAAACCCTACAGAATTTATTAAAATGATTTAGTGTCTAAAACTAAATCAAAACAAACTACAGAAAATAGAAAACAGAATTAAATAGAAATAAAAGCAGAGAGGAGAGAAAACTTACCTGGCGCTCACCTCTCAGCCCACCTGGCCCAGCTCCTCCAGCGGCCCAGCCCACCGCCGCTTCTCCCCCTGTCGTCTTCCACCCCCTCGCCCCGAAGCTTCTCGGTGGCGCGCGCGGCCACGCGCCCCGGCCACCTCCTCCATACCAGCCTGCCTGGCTCGTCCTCGACGCCCCGGTGATGCCACGCACTCCCCTCGACCCCTCTCACTTCTCCCTCGCTCTCTGGACCTCCCTCCCCCTCGCTCCTCTGCTTCCCCCCCCATGACCGAGAGCCGCCGCCGACCTCACTCGCAACCACCGTGGCCACCAGCCACCCTTCGCCCTTCCGCCGACTCTAGAAGCACCGAAGAAACCTCCTCGTCCTCCCAATCGAGCCACGGGTCGCCGGGAGGCCCTGCATCGCCGTCAACCGTCGTCTTCAACCTCCGGATCCGACGGCCCCCTCCGGTCAATTTGCGGCCTCAGCGTGTCCCCGGCTACACCGAGTTGCTCCCCTTCACCGCTGTGAGCGCCCGCTTCGACTCCCCCTCTTCCCCGGCCTCTCTGCGTCCTCTAGGCCGTAGTTGCACGGACGCCGAGCTCCGGCCGCCGCTTCGCTCGCCGCTGCCGACACCACAGTCGCCCCCGCCCATTTTTGTGCGTGTCTCCGTGCTCACCGAGCTCCCAGGAGCCGAACGCGTCCAACACCGACCCCTGCCGTGCACCGTAGCTCCTTCTCCCCTCCCCGCCGAACTCTGGTCGCCGCCAAAGCTCGTCGCCGGCGAGATTCCGGCTGCCCCGTGACCACCCGTCTGGTCCATTAGATGCGCGAGTGCAAGAGCTCCTTCCCGGTGCGCTCAGCGCGCCAAACCACCGCCCAAAGCTCAAATCCGAGCCGCGCCGCCGTGCGAAATGGTCGCCACCGGCGATACTCCGGCGACTGCCGATGTGGCATGCTTGATTAGTGTTAGTGATCCAGCTAATTAACCCCTAGAGCCACTGACAATAGGCCCCACACCTGGTCAAACCCCAGTCAGCACTGGGTTTGACCGGGATTAGTTCCTGAGTCACTGACCAGTGGACCCCACTGGTCAGGATTGACCTGGGGCGCCCAGTTGACTCTGCTGACGTCACCGTGACGTGGTGCTGACGCCATAAATCATTTCTGGATTTATTATTATTTCAGGAAATTTCAGAAAATGCCCTAAACTTCAATAAATCATAGAAATTCAACCGTAACTCCAAATTAAATAATTTATATATGAAAAATTATCAGAAAAATTCAAGGAATCCATCTGCACCATTTTCATGCATGTTAGAACAACTTATAGCTGCTGTTTAGCACAAATCAATTAAATGGCATTTAAATAATCATATATGGAGTTGGAATTTGAATCTTGTATTTAAACCAACTTCATTTAATCTGTTGCTAGTTGCATTAGCTCAAAACACATTCATATTGCCATGTCATAAGCATGCATCATATTGTGCATTGCATTGATTGTATTTCTTCTTTGTTGCCGGTATTTGTCCCCTCTCGATAGACGTGATACCGATGATGTGATCGTTGACACTGATGAAGACTCAATGTTATCTTCAGAAGTGCCAGGCAAGCAAAACCCCCTTGTTCATTCCGATACAATCCTAATCTCTCGCTCCTGCTCTCTTTTAATGCATTAGGACAACACCGATTCATCTGTTACTGCTGCGGTAGCTGGACCCCTTTATCCTCTGCATGACCTGTCATTCCACAGTAAATAGATGAAACCCACTAGCATGAGTAGGAGTTGTTTGAGCCCTGTTGTGCCTACTCATTCTTGCTTGTTTGTCATGCCTGCTACTGCTTAGAGTTGTGTCAGGTCTGATTCATCGGGAATGAATCAGAGGTGTGTGAACATGTCCTACCATTGAGAGCTAAGTGTGTGAACACGATTTGGTAAAGGTAGCGGTGAGAGGCCATGTAGGAGTACATGGTGGGTTGTCTCATTGAAGCCGTCCTTAGGAACTGAGTTCTGTGTTTGTGATCCATGACTCAGCTACTACCATACATTGGGCCCTGAAATATGACCCCGCTCGACTTCTTATTCACCCTAGTCCTCTGTCCAGGAGTTGCAAGTAGTTTCTGGTGTTTGTAGTATGCTGGAGGCCGTGGACAGCGCTGACCGTAGGGGTGGGCTATGATGCGGTAGGCACGTGGCCGGGTATACCGGGCGCCCGTTTGGTGTCACGGAACCCTGTTCACATCGTTTGGGGCTGTGAGCGAAACTCCGGCCGGATCTCCTCATGGATGGAACCCGAATAGGCGATAAACCTGGACTAGAGACTTGAGTGTTTAGGTAGGTCGTGGTCTACACCCACGTCGGCTTTCGCTTGAAGTCTGCCGAGCACATGTCGTGTGCAGACGCTAAGTGGTGGAAACATGTATGAAGAAGTACACCCCTGCAGGGTTAATATCATCTATTCGAATAGCCGTGTCCGCGGTAAAGGACTTCTGGGTTGCTTATATCAGTTCATAGACAAGTGAAAGTGGATACTCTAAAATACACAAGATAAGTGTGAGTGCTATGGATGGCGTTCTCGTAGGGAGACGGGAGCGGATCCATAGTGGTGTATTGATATGGTGAATATGTGGACTCGTGTGCGCCACCTCAAAAGAGTTACTTGCAGTCGTAGTTTAGGATAGCCACCGAGTCAAAGCTGGCTTGCTGCAGTTAAACCCCACTATCCCCTTGGTTGATAATGATGCATATGTAGTTAGTTCTGATGTAAGTCTTGCTGGGTACATTTGTACTCACGTTTGCCTATTTTATGTTTTTGCAGAGAGACTCCAGTCTCACTAGTAATTCCGCGTGGTCTTCGACGTTTAGCTTGTTACCTCAGCTACGATCTTGTGCCCTCGGCAGGATCTGGTAGATAGTTAGGCTTTCAGCCTTTTTCATTTATAGATGTCTGTACTCAGACATGATAGCTTCCGCTTGTGCTTTGATTTGTATGCTCTGAATGTTGGGTCGTGAGACCCCTGTTTGTAATATCTCGCTCCTCGGAGCCTATTGATTAAATACTTGAGTTGTAGAGTCATGTTGTGATGCCATGTTGTATTTGCACATATCGAGCATATTGTGTGTATGTTATTGGAATGCTTGGTATGTGTGGGATCTGACTGTCTAGTTGTTTATCTTTAGTAGCCTCTCTTATCGGGAAATGTCTCCTAGTGTTTCCACTGAGCCATGGTAGCTTGCTACTGCTCCGGAACACTTAGGCTGGCCGGCATGTGTCCTTCTTCGTTCCTGTGTCTGTCCCTTCGGGGAAATGTCACGCAGTGAATACCGGAGTACTGTTAGCCCGCTACAGCCCGGTTCACCGGAGTCCTGCTAGCTCAGTGCTACAGCCTGGATTCACTCGCTGATGACCGACACGTTCGATGTTGGGTCATGGATGCCTGTCCCTGCAAGTTTGTGCCACTTTGGGTTTATGACTAGCCATGTCAGCCCGGGCTCCTTATCATATGGATGCTAGCGACACTATCATATACGTGTGCCAAAAGACGCGAACGGTCCCGGGCAAAGGTAAGACTACACCCGTGGGAATACCGTGCGTGAGGTCACAAAGTGATATGAGGTGTTACATGCTAGATCGATGTGGCATTGAGTCGGGGGCCTGACAGCGTTGGTATCAGAGCTTACTGCCTGTAGGATTACCAAGCCAAACTGGTCGAAGTTGAGTCTAGAAATTCTTTAGTTATATAAGGGAATTGATTGTGGGATAGAACGTAAGGCTCTTTTTACTCCTTATACCTTATGTCTTCTGATCTGAGTCATCTTATCTTTCCTGCGGGGATTAAGAACTAGGCTATCTCTTCTTTCTATCAGGATCACGTGTTACTAATCCGTAGACTTATAGATTGTTGGATTTAAGCTTGAGTTCAGTTCCTACGACTTCTGTATGTTAACTGATGATCTCAAAATCTTGATATTGTGCTTCTGAGTGGTTATGCCACCATTTTTGTGATTGTCTCAAATCTTTTTTGAGCATTTACAGCCGTTATGCCGTCCGAGTCATCCCAGGTTTCTAAATAGTCTAATGCATTTGCAAATCCTTTCTTTCCGTTCCCGATGTCCTTTATGGTCAGAATAAGCACACTAACTGGTGCGTTGAGGTAATTTATTGCCTTGACATATATGTTGGAGCTATTATTATGACCCTAGGTGTTTTAGGGAGTCACCTAGTAATCTAGCAACGTTTTGTGTTCCCAGTGTGAAGATTCTGGCCATCATTCTCGAAAGCATTTCGTGGTGCTACTTAGTAGTAGGCATTCTATTTCTGGGTTCTTGAACCCGAGATTCACCCTACTTACATCATGTTGATAGTGTTGTTAGTTCCTTTAGGATATTAGTAACCTTTGCGATAGTCCTCGAGGTCCATGGTATATCGTTCTTCCAAATACCATGAACCATTCTTGGCAGGAGTTCTTCTGAACCAAAAGATGATAACAAGAGTGCTCTCGATGAGTTTTCCATGCTATATTGTGACTCTGCCAGCTCAACCTTTCTGCATGGGTTATCCGGAAGAATTATGTTGAACTTGGTTCGACATACTAATCTATGCATCCACAACTCAGAAAGTTATATGTTCCTTTGAGTTGTCCCTCTTAGTTGTCTTCTAACCCTGGTCTATCATTTGATAGTCAAGAGTATTCGTGCATGCCTATTACTCTTGTGGTCCGTCAAGCCATTCTATTCCAGAATGACTAGGAGAAACAAACTCCAGTACCTCTTCCATATCTAGGATTGGGTCAAAACAATTGTACTCCGCAGATCAAAATGCCAATCCAGCTTTTGCCCTGTTCTACCTTGGAGTATTACCATCTTTTATATCGGGATTATTGTAGGAATTGCACACCATCCTATGAACTCTTGGTACAGTGATACTTCTTGCCATCATTGTCATTCCTCGGTCCTCGTGTTGATGCAACCGGAATACCGACAAATGAATTTTGATGTGTGAAATCAATACTCCTAGCAACCTTGTTGCTTGGTAGTTAAATGGACAATAACCTCATTCTTAACGTGTTGGTTCTTGAATCATCATTCTAAGATTGATCGTGCTACCTTGTCCATCTTCCTGGTGCACATTTCGATTGATGAGTTAGGATTTTGTCAAGTCCTCGCTCATTTGATCATATCGTCCTGCCCTGAAAAGCAAGATTGTTCTCGAGCTTAGTAACATATCGGTGGTTCGTGATTTTCCGAATATCTTCTCGAAAGTATCACCAGGTTGTCACCTGACTGTTATGTTGAGCTCGTGATCAAGTTGGTTTTCCAATAAACCACTTTTTCTCCAAGAATCGGTGTTAGATATCCCTGAGCTAGTTGGTTAAGCTAGACAACAACTTGGAGAGTTGGAAGATAAAAGCTTGTCTGACTTAGTTCGTTCCAAAGGGATATTCTTGTGTAGTGTGTGTTGAAGAAAGATGGTATCTTCATCAATTGATCCTTGAGACCAGTTGCTGGAGCTATTGTCTTGCCAAAACTTTTATTTGAGTATGGGCTATTCTCAAATCAAATCCGAACCAACGATATTCGTAATGTTGTCTTACTCGTGGTTGATCCCTCGAGCATACACCACTACATCTTTGGTCTGACCAATGCTATCACCTTGTTCACCAAGTCGTGGAATTCCATCTTACTGGAAATCTCGATGATTTGTTGTTGAGCCCATCAACATCATTTTATCTTCTCCAAGATCTTGTTGGACAATAAGTTAGTGTTGGAAACTTTTGAAAGCATTATCTTCATGCTAGCTCATGAAGTATTTGTTTGATGAAAGGAGTGACTTCCTCTTATACACGTGCATTTGGTGAAAGTTGCGGCCGTGGATTTGAGAAAGTTAGTTTTGCTTCCTCTGGAATCATCCCAAGTCAGTCATGCATACGTGCGAAGTATTCTGTGGTCTGGAGACTTGCAACCTTCATTCCATATGTGTTCCGAGCACACCAAGCCACTGATTGATTTGTTCAAGGAGAAGAAGTTCCTTCTTAAGAGCATGCCTTATGCAAGGATTTTGATATCCTCGTTGATGGTTCCCCACCTGAACTCGGTAGTGTTTTATTATAAGACTACCACGTGGTCATGTTTGTCTGGGACAGCGTGTTCACATGTTTGTAGCAGAACCAGCTCATGTTTTGGAGCTTACTATCGTAGTTCATTCCCCGAGAATCTCGCAACGTCATCTCTTCGATTTGTGTTGCAAACTTTCATTTCTCTTCCTAGACTCGATGAGTCTAGAATATTCTGACACCAACCGGATCTGAATCTCATGCAGATATGATGGTTGGAATGTTTCCCAAGAACTACAATATTGGTCCCTCTATAACCGGTAAAGAGGATGTCGTGGCCAACACACCCAGCCGGAAGACCTGTTATTGTAATATCTTGTTTGAGGAAGTTGGCCACCTCCCCATAAGGATTTCATAGGATTTACTCCCTAGTTGTGCCTTATGATTTTGTGCTCCCGAAGTCCGACTTTTTACTTGATGGTCTGGTTACCAAACCATTTCAATAAATGGATTATGCTAGCACATCAAGGAGAACATTAGAAGCTGAGTGCTAAATGTCTCTCGGTCGATCATCCGGATTTCGATCTTTGGCCTCGCTAAGGTGAAATCCGAGGAGGTTATCTTCCTTTGCATCTGCATCATCCATCATTAGCCATCATGGTAGTAAGTTGTGTTGCCAGGATCCTTGACACGGATATTGGTAAAACCCTGATGAATATGGAAATGCTCAAGTTTTTGAGAGCACGCACAAGCGCTACGTGTTATCATCGGCACTAACTCGGATTCCTCTCAGTTTCCTCGACAATGCTATGACCTTTTCAAATAGTGAATTCACTCTCTATTGTTGGGTTCTTCCCTAGTTACCAGAATCATTCCCAGCATTTGCATTTTGTTCCCAGCTTGCACCACCAATGTGCCATTCTACCATGGGTCCCTTCCATTTCCGGTGGTAAACAAATTCATCCATTACGTTGTCTTCAACAAGGTAATCCACATCATCCAAGTCCGAGTATGCCATTCTACCGACCCCCTCCAAACGATCGCTCGAGAATTGCCTTAGGCTGGTTTAAAGAGTTTCCATGATCTCTGAATCAAAGGTAATTCTTTTTGCCACTGAAGGGGATGATTCTACGAGTCACCTTCCCTAAGGTGCATCATTATGGTACCATGGCAACTCAACTCCTCGCAACGTTGGCAATCGTTTACCACCTTCTTAGGTGTGGAATTGTTGTCTACCTAGTAAACCTCCATCATTCGTTCCACTCCATCCCTCTACAGGTGTGCTTCGTCTCTCAGCTCGAGAGATGTTGCTATGTCTCATTCCGAGAGTTAATCCTGAGTTGTTCGACCTTCGAGAAGATTGATCCTTCTAGAGTTCCCTTCTCCTCTCGTTGTCATGTTGGTTGGAGTTCTCGGAACAAGACATCAAGATAATGATGGTGAGCGAATCAACGTTCATTTGAAGTGCACCCTGGATCGTGAAGACTATACTAGTTTGCATTTCCCCTTCATCTTACCCTACGGTTGAATCTCGGGGCGAGATTTTTGTTTAGTGGGGGTGAGTTGTCACATCCCTGGTCCTGTTATGCTCTAGGCTAGACCTCATGTGAGCATCATGTTTTAATTCAAATGAAATTTGAATTGAGGAATTTTCAAAGCCTCAGAAACCTTCTAAAAATGATCAACATTTAAATCTCCTCAAATGAGTCCAAGAAAATGTTCCTGTTATTCCATAGAAATGTTGGTAAGAGGTAAAATTCAAACCAATATTTTTGGAGTCACAGAAATATTTATTCTGGCCATTTGAATTAATCCAATAACTATTTGCTTTGGATTTATATTTAATATATATATTAAATATGACTCCAATAATTCTGGAAGTTTGTGAGTGGCTTTGTATATATTTTAGCAAGCCACATAAAACCCTACAGAATTTATTAAAATGATTTAGTGTCTAAAACTAAATCGAAACAAACTACAGAAAATAGAAAACAGAATTAAATAGAAATAAAAGCAGAGAGGAGAGAAAACTTACCTGGCGCTCACTTCTCAGCCCACCTGGCCCAGCTCCTCCAGCGGCCCAGCCCACCGCCGCTTCTCCCCCTGTCGTCTTCCTCCCCCTCGCCCCGAAGCTGCTCGGTGGCGTGCGCGGCCACGCGCCCCGGCCACCTCCTCCCTCCCAGCCTGCCTGGCTCGTCCTCGACGCCCCGGTGATGCCACGCACTCCCCTCAACCCCCTCTCACTTCTCCCTCGCTCTCTGGACCTCCCTCCCCCT
>NC_041383.1:631731476-631740027 GCF_002162155.2 Triticum dicoccoides
AACCACCGTGGCCACCAGCCACCCTTCGCCCTTCCGCCGACTCCAGATGCACCGAAGAAACCTCCTCGTCCTCCCAATCGAGCCACGGGACGCCGGGAGGCCCTGCATCACCGTCAACCGTCGTCTTCAACCTCCGGATCCGACGGCCCCCTCCGGTCAATTTGCGGCCTCAGCGTGTCCCCGGCTACACCGAGTTGCTCCCCTTCACCGCTGTGAGCGCCCGCTTCGACTCCCCCTCTTCCCCGGCCTCTCCGCGTCCTCTAGGCCGTAGTTGCACAGACGCCGAGCTCCGGCCGCCGCTTCGCTCGCCGCTGCCGACACCACAGTCGCCCCCGCCCAATTTTGTGCGTGTCTCCGTGCTCACCGAGCTCCGAGGAGCCGAACGCGTCCAACACCGGCCCCTTCCGTGCACCGTAGCTCCTTCTCCCCTCCCCGCCGAACTCCGGTCACCGCCAAACCTCGTCGCCGGCGAGATTCCGGCTGCCCCGTGACCACCCGTCTGGTCCATTAGATGCGCGGGTGCAAGAGCTCCTTCCCGGTGCGCTCAGCACGCCAAACCACCGCCCAAGGCTCAAATCCGAGCCGCGCCGCCGTGCGGAATGGTCGCCGCCGGCGATACTCCGGCGACTGCCGATGTGGCATGCTTGATTAGTGTTAGTGATCCAGCTAATTAACCCCTAGAGCCACTGACAGTAGGCCCCACCCCTGGTCAAACCCCAGTCAGCACTGGGTCTGACCGGGATTAGTTCCTGAGTCACTGACCAGTGGACCCCACTGGTCAAGTTTGACATGGGGCGCCCAGTTGACTCTGCTGACATCACCGTGACGTGGTGCTGACGCCATAAATCATTTCTGGATTTATTATTATTTCAGGAAATTTCAGAAAATGCCCTAAACTTCAATAAATCATAGAAATTCAACCGTAACTCCAAATTAAATAATTTATATATGAAAAATTATCAGAAAAATTCAAGGAATCCATCTGTACCATTTTCATGCATGTTAGAACAACTTATAGCTGCTGTTTAGAACAAATCAATTAAATGGCATTTAAATAATCATATATGGAGTTGGAATTTGAATCTTGTATTTAAACCAACTTCATTTAATCTGTTGCTAGTTGCATTAGCTCAAAACACATTCATATTGCCATGTCATAAGCATGCATCATATTGTGCATTGCATTGATTGTATTTCTTCTTTGTTGCCGGTATTTGTCCCCTCTTGATAGACGTGATACCGATGATGTGATCGTTGACACTGATGAAGACTCAATGTTATCTTCAGTAGTGCCAGGCAAGCAAAACCCCCTTGTTCATTCTGATACAATCCTAATCTCTCGCTCCTGCTCTCTTTTAATGCATTAGGACAACACCGATTCATCTGTTACTGCTGTGGTAGCTGAACCCCTTTATCCTCTGCATGACCTGTCATTCCACAGTAAATAGATGAAACCCACTAGCATGAGTAGGAGTTGTTTGGGCCCTGTTGTGCCTACTCATTCTTGCTTGTTTGTCATGCCTGCTACTGCTTAGAGTTGTGTCAGGTCTGATTCATCGGGAATGAATCAGAGGTGTGTGAACATGTCCTACCATTGAGAGCTAAGTGTGTGAACACGATTTGGTAAATGTAGCGGTGAGAGGCCATGTAGGAGTACATGGTGGGTTGTCTCATTGAAGCCGTCCTTAGGAACTGAGTTCTGTGTTTGTGATCCATGACTCAGCTACTACCATACATTGGGCCCTGAAATATGACCCCGCTCGACTTCTTATTCACCCTAGTCCTCTGTCCAGGAGTTGCAAGTAGTTTCTGGTGTTTGTAGTATGCTGGAGGCCGTGGACAGCGCTGACCGTAGGGGTGGGCTGTGATGCGGTAGGCACGTGGCCGGGTATACCGGGCGGCCGTTTGGTGTCACGGAACCCTGTTCACATCGTTTGGGGCTGTGAGCGAAACTCCGGCCGGATCTCCTCATGGATGGAACCCGAATAGGCGATAAACCTGGACTAGAGACTTGAGTGTTTAGGTAGGTCGTGGTCTACACCCACGTCGGCTTTCGCTTGAAGTCTGCCGAGCACATGTCGTGTGCAGACGCTAAGTGGTGGAAACATGTATGAAGAAGTACACCCCTGCAGGGTTAATATCATCTATTCGAATAGCCGTGTCCGCGGTAAAGGACTTGTGGGTTGCTTATATCAGTTCATAGACAAGTGAAAGTGGATACTCTAAAATACACAAGATAAGTGTGAGTGCTATGGATGGCGTTCTCGTAGGGAGACGGGAGCGGATCCATAGTGGTGTATTGATATGGTGAATATGTGGACTCGTGTGCGCCACCTCAAAAGAGTTACTTGCAGTCGTAGTTTAGGATAGCCACCGAGTCAAAGCTGGCTTGCTGCAGTTAAACCCCACCATCCCCTTGGTTGATAATGATGCATATGTAGTTAGTTCTGATGTAAGTCTTGCTGGGTACATTTGTACTCACGTTTGCCTATTTTATATTTTTGCAGAGAGACTCCAGTCTCACTAGTAATTCCGCGTGGTCTTTGACGTTTAGCTTGTTACCTCAGCTACGATCTTGTGCCCTCGGCAGGATCTGGTAGATAGTTAGGCTTTCAGCCTTTTTCATTTATAGATTTCTGTACTCAGACATGATAGCTTCCGCTTGTGCTTTGATTTGTATGCTCCGAATGTTGGGTCGTGAGACCCCTGTTTGTAATATCTCGCTCCTCGGAGCCTATTGATTAAATATTTAAGTTGTAGAGTCATGTTGTGATACCATGTTGTATTTGCACATATCGAGCATATTGTGTGTATGTTATTGGAATGCTTGGTATGTGTGGGATCTGACTATCTAGTTGTTTATCTTTAGTAGCCTCTCTTACCGGGAAATGTCTCCTAGTGTTTCCACTGAGCCATGGTAGCTTGCTACTGCTCCGGAACACTTAGGCTGGCCGGCATGTGTCCTTCTTCGTTCCTGTGTCTGTCCCTTCGGGGAAATGTCACGCGGTGAATACCGGAGTCCTGTTAGCCCGCTACAGCCCGGTTCACCAGAGTCCTGCTAGCTCAGTGCTACAGCCTGGATTCACTCGCTGATGACCGACACGTTCGATGTTGGGTCATGGATCCCTGTCCCTGTAAGTTTGTGCCACTTTGGGTTTACGACTAGCCATGTCAGCCCGGGCTCCTTATCATATGGATGCTAGCGACACTATCATATACGTGTGCCAAAAGACGCAAAAGGTCCCGGGCAAAGGTAAGACGACACCCGTGGGAATACCGTGCGTGAGGTCGCAAAGTGATATGAGGTGTTACATGCTAGATCGATGTGGCATTGAGTCGGGGGCCTGACAAGTGCACTAGAGGAACTATGCGATCAAATCACTATTGATTTAATTGCAGCTCGTGGAGAGCTGGTTCGTCGAGCCCCGGCGAGAGAAGAAAACGAGCCCAACGCCGACAACCCAGTCGTGCTGTTTGGACAACCGATCGAGACCCCGAGATCAGCTCCAGCCATCAGCCGAGATGCTTTGATGACCCCAGAAGTACTTCGTCGCCTTTTGGGAGCACACTCCAACGGGGTTGTGGCCAACAATCCCCGTGATGGTCATCATCACTACACCGACCCTGCAGTTCCTCCGCCATCTCCAACTAATCCCGGCAGTGAGACACGTGGAGAAGCCTCGACATCCACCAGGCACGCCTGTTTAGACATAAACGAGGTAGACTAAGCCGTATGAGTAGCACCGAGTTTCAGTGTATCCTCGCGTTGTAATCGTGCGACCATGTATATTAACGCAGCCTGTCGTTGTGCCTCTGCTTTAATGGTAGCCTTGCGTATTTTATTTGTCAGTTCATAGTTGCACATTTTTCGGGCACAACTACCAAAACCAACCCGACGACAACCATAGTAACACGTCGATATGTGTATCTCTGACACTGACCTGACCTTTGGAGCTAAGCTGGCAAATTTATTACCTTTCACCACGGAAAAATGAATCCGGCTCCATTTCTATATAAAGGCCACCTTGTGACCTTACCCAGCAACCCTCACCTTGTGCACCACACTCACAACTTTTTCCTGTCATGCCGAGCCCCAGCATTCATCTGAGAACCCCAGATGCAACCCCAGGTAGCTTTGTCAAAATATTGTGGGATTTTACCCGCAGTACCATGGGTTCTACCCAGCCACCTCAGTACGAGCTGTTCAAATCAAGGATCACCCCTTCCACCTCGGAATATTGGGCAGCAGTGCACATTCCTCCTGTAGACCCCAACCAAGATCCAACAGAAGTTTCCTTCGTGGGGAAATCTATGCCAACCCCACACCTGGCCATAGAAGCTGCTGCGAAAGAAGCGATTGCTCGTCTTCGATCCGCAGTACCCTATGCCCGCGAACGAGGATATTATTACTTTCCGAGCCGTGCAGCACCCGGAGAAGTAACGTCTTTTCCTGGTGGGCGTATTGAGAGAGACCCAGTTCTGGCCAACCTTATCTAGTACATCATTGCTCAAGAGCATTTGAACCAACGAGTGATGGATTATCTCCAGGATCTCACTGATATGAATCCTCAGATTGCCATCGGCAGACCACTGAGGCCCGACCCGGAGAGACGCGTACATCGACTGGTCAATCCACTTCCTCCGATAGAAGAGGAATGTATCCCTTTACCAGAGACATTTTATCAGGACCCCACCCAGTTACCGTTTTCATTTTAGACGTCACTACTGTATTTGTTTTTGCAGCATTTATATTTGCGTGTATCTTATGCATGGTACCCCAAATTTGTGCGACGAGTCGAGTATTTAGTTTCTACTGGTATGAGTAATTTTCTTCGTGATTAACTTGTGTAACCGCGAAAAATCCTAGTATGAGTTTCCTTTTTACTGAATTGCTGCATCATTTATCCCACACTACATGGATTATTTTTATTACGCAGCACCCCGGCAGCAGACTCACAACCGCTCGTACACACATGGAGTATTTGTTTTTCACAACGGCTCTTAGCAAATCTCAAGGACGAGATTTTTTCTTAAGGGGGGTAGTATTGTAACACCCCAAAAATTTAACCAGGTTTTTGTTATTAAAATTTTGCCAAGAGTTTAAAAATTTTGTCTGCAAGAATATCCCTGTTGATTTCAAAACATTTATTTTAATATTAAGGAATTTTTCCCAAGTGGATCCTTCCAAAATATATTGGACTTATTTTCCCTCACATTTAAAAAAACATCTTTCAATCAGGAGATTTATTTATTAAATTATTTCACTCTGAGCTTTATTCCTTAAAATGACTTTCTTTAAGTTTTGGAGCTCTTTTTGAACTACAACCATTTGATATATTTAACTAAAAATTTCACCAAAATTTGGAGATATCATGTGATGTCTCTAAATCACTTTTGTGCAATAATATATTTCATTCATTGGATATTTTGAGTTCTACACCAAGTTTTCAAATCTGGTCCAGTGGGCAATTTTACACTACAACCTATTTAAATATTTCTTTAAAACTTCTACCAAAATTAGGGGAGGTCAGTAGGAGCCTATTATTCCACTTTGTGCAAAAACCTATTTATGTTCTTTGAAAAAAATTGAGTGAATTATCCTCTTTTTCATTCTGGTCCAGCCTTGTGATTTCTACTGCAACCCTATTTAATTTTGCTCCAAAGATCTTGTGTTTTCTCCTACTTGTAGACAGCCCTACCAAAGCCCTAAATCCAGGAGCATGCACCCATTGGATTAATTTTGGTTCATGGAATAATGTCATTTATTTCCTGTCCAGAATTGTAGTTTTGCAAAACTTGCACTAACAAGTTTGTGCTTTTCACAAACTAACCTCACCACTCTCTCTTGCACCTAAGGAGACACTGATCTAGAGTTTTTGACCACTCCAAGACTTGCCTAAGTGCCTGTGGCATTTTGTCAAACACCTGGAGTGCATGGTCAGATTTGGCATGGATTTTAGTTAGCAGTGTGAACCTGATCCTCTGACCCCTTAAGCTTGTCCATTGATCTCCTTGCAAGCCATAGCCTAGACCTGCTAACTCCCAGCTCCAACCAAGTGCTCTGGAGTGCCATGGCATTTCGCCGAGCATCTGGTGTGCGTGCGCTGGGCGCGCCCAGAGCGCGCATATTGCAGCCGCGCACACGAGCCGCCGCGTCGCGCCCCTGTCTTGGCCCACACTGCAGAACCACGCCACGCACTCCCCGCCTCGCCACAACACGACAGCCCGCCCTGGCGCCCTACAGCGCCACCGCCAGAGCACTTTTGGCGGCACGCCGGCGTCGGCAGTGCGCCTCTGCCACGTGCAGCACCGCCCAAGCCTCTCCCGCTCGCCACCTGGCACCTGGAGCAGTGCGAGCTCATCCGCAAGCGTGTCTGCTAGCCCTCGTCGCTGCCACGTCGCCCTAGCTACAGAGAGGCAGTTCGCCGGAGAGCTTATCCACGGCTGCCGCGGAACCGCCTTGCCTCGCCTATTTAAGGACCCCCGAACTCATCCGAGCACGCATGCAAACTCAGTCCACCTCCCTAGTTTCCCCATGGCAGCCAATCGACCTGAGGAGGTCGTCTTCTTCATCTCCGGCAACTCCTGCCGCCGCCACTGTCCCGTCCATTCCAGCGCCACCAGGGCCTCTCCCTCCCATTTCTCTTCACCAAGAACACCTCCTTCCTTCCAGGAACCCAACCCCCTACTTGATTTTGATCGGGAGCCATCGCCGCCACAAAATCACTTTGTCACCGAAGCCCCCTCCGCCACGGAGTTCGCCGCCGGCGACTCCCTCCACCCCCGGCGACCCTGCGACCACCGGAAGGACCGCCTAGGAGTGACGGATCCATCCCTGCGCTCAAATGCCCGCGAAGAAACGCCGTTCGCCGGCGACGATCGCCGGACGCCCCGCCTCGGCTCGGGACAGAGGAAGAGGAGGGAGAAGACTAGTCAAACTTGACTAGTGGGCCCCCTAGACCCACTGTCAGCGACCCCGCACCTGTCCACGTGGGATTAAGTGGAAGCGTAAACTCCCCAGTACGTTTTCCCTGCACCGAAAGCGTGTTCTGTCTGAAATGTTTTCTTTTTCTATTTTATTTTTAAAAACAGATTTTGACCAAATCTTTGACTGCCTATAACTTTTTAAATACAACTCCAAATGAAATGATTCTTTTTCCTACCTCTCTCAAATTTCACCTAGTTTATTTTAAGATTTATTTGAAAAAATTTCAGAACAACTTTTGGTGCTGTTTTTATTTTGTGTGTTAATTCTTTTATATTGCTAAAATATGATTTTTGAAGAGAGGAGAAATGTTTCAAGTTTTGGAGTGCACCCTGCCTTTCCACACACTGAAGGCAAGCATTCTGAATCCCGGCATAATATTTTTGGTGTGATCGTTGATACATTTATAACACCACCACATTTCGAAGGACTTGTTATTTCATGTAGTATGATCATATGCATGAGTGCATATTAGTGATTTCCATGCTGTTGGAAATGAACACACTTGTGATGATAATCACCCTCATGTGCCTTGCATGCATACCAGCAGGAACCCGGGAAAACCTCTGCCTTGGGTAGGCAGGAGTTTGTTGCCGGTGTCCGTCGGGACGGTTATGTCTGGTATGGCATGGTAAGGTGATATGAGCGGTGACTCTGTTGGATGAAATATATTCGTTATACTAATCATGCAGGGAATACTTAAACCTCCTGAGTCGACCGTAGATCGAGTCTTGTTCCAGTAACCCCCATACTTGTTTCATACTACCACTCGTCTCTACAGCAAGTAGAGTATGGTTCAGTAAGTTGTCAACCTCTTTCTAGCACACACCGTACAGAGAGGCCATGGTGGAAGATACCGGTTGTAGCTGGTAGGCAGGCCACCTGGTCCGGGGGCATGGGTGTTTCTGGTTGGGACCGAGAGGGGAGGCCACCCCTTAGAGCGCGCGATATAAATTTGATCCCATGCTACGCGAGGTTGTAGCCTCCCCACTTAGAGTTTGCTTAACAGTTGTCGTGGGTGATTCCAGACACGTGTGAGATAAGCTGGTGTGTGCAAGTTAGGTGTGTTTTCAACAAAAAGACCATAGACGGAATTAGTCCCGATGGACTAAAGAAATCCGTTACTCGTGGGTAAAGAGTACACCCTCTGCAGAGAATAAACCTATTCGAATAGCCGTGTCCAGGGTTAAGGATTACAGTCTGGGATGGGTCAGGTGTCGGTCTTAGTGTCGGTCTTCGGAGGTGAAACTGTTAACCAGAAATGGAATTACTACTTGTGACTTGTGATAACTATGATTATTATTATTGTTGACTAACCCGTGATATTATTGTTATTATCGAGTATCTCTGGGATAGTTCTACCTCCGGGATATTCACTATGATTGTTTATTTTAAAACCCTTTGTGTGGTGTCGCTCAGACGCCCGACTGTGGCATTTCTTTTAAAGCCCTTTATGTGGTGTCGCTCAGACGCCCGACTGTGGCATTTCTTTTAAAGCCCTTTATGTGGTGTCGCTCAGACGCCCGACTGTGGCATTTCTTTTAAAGCCCTTTATGTGGTGTCGCT
>NC_041383.1:631740392-631740685 GCF_002162155.2 Triticum dicoccoides
CTGGGATGGTTCTACCTCCGGGATATTCACTATGATTGTTTATTTTAAAGCCCTTTATGTGGTGTCGCTCAGACGCCCGACTGTGGCATTTCTTTTAAAGCCCTTTATGTGGTGTCGCTCAGACGCCCGACTGTGGCATTTCTTTTAAAGCCCTTTATGTGGTGTCGCTAAGACGCCCGACTGTGGCATTTCTTTTAAAGCCCTTTATGTGGTGTCACTCAGACGCCCGACTGTGGCATTTCTTTTAAATCCCTTTACGTGGTGTCGCTCAGATGCCCGACTGTGGCATTTCT
>NC_041383.1:631741000-631756426 GCF_002162155.2 Triticum dicoccoides
AGACGCCCGACTGTGGCATTTCTTTTAAAGCCCTTTATGTGGTGTCGCTCAGACGCCCGACTGTGGCATTTCTTTTAAAGCCCTTTATGTGGTGTCGCTAAGACGCCCGACTGTGGCTTTGCTTGTTATTTATTTCATAAATTTTAATACTACTATGTTATTGCAATTTTATAAATAACTTGCTTGCACGCATCAGAGATTTATTTATCTTTTGTGACTGACGTCATGAGCATAAAATATTTTCAGCACATCATTGTTATATTATACCTGTGTTCATAATGTTTGCGAGTACATTCAAAGTACTCACTGGCTTGTCCCTGGCTATTTTCTTGGCCAGATTTTCTTGCACGAAGAGGAGCGATGCGATGACAGCCCCGAAACCTAAGTAATGGAGATAGCAGCCTCGCGAAGATAGGGGTTAACCTGGTCAGCTGTTCCCGTGGGAAATGGAGTCCCATAGACACTGATGTTTCACAACCCGCTTCCGCCATCAACCACTAGAAACCATTTGTTGTACTCACAGGCCAGAATGGCCTTGTACTACATATTTTGTTTTCTGCTTGGAATTTCTGTATCAAGTTGGAGCCTCATCAGCTAACAGTAATCCTGGGGCTGATGAGCATGACGGTCTTTTCTGGAAATTTATTACCCGGAAAACCGGTCGTGACACTACTTCTATGACTAACGCGTTTAGCAATAAAGTAAAGTAGTTTACATGGCGTTCTTCAATGACATGCAGGTCATACAAAAATAAAGACAACTCCTATGGCTCCTGCCGGTTGTCATACTCATCGACATGCAAGTCGTGATTCCTATTACAAGAACATGATCTCATACATCACAATATATCATTCATCATTCATCACAACTTCTGGCCATATCACATCACATGACAATTGCTGCAAAAACAAGTTAGACGTCCTCTAATTGTTGTTGCATCTTTTACGTGGCTGCAATTGGGTTCTAGCAAGAACGTTTTCTTACCTACGAATAACCACAACGTGATTTTGTCAACTTCTATTTACCCTTCATAAGGACCCTTTTCATCGAATCCGCTCCAACTAAAGTGGGAGAGACAGACACCCGCCAGCCACCTTATGCAACTAGTGCATGTTAGTCGGTGGAACCGGTCTCACGTAAGCGTACGTGTAAGGTTGGTCCGGGCCGCTTCATCCCACAATACCGCTGAAGCAAGATAAGACTAGTAGCGGCAAGCAAGTTGACAAGATCTAAGCCCACAACAAAATTGTGTTCTACTCGTGCAAAGAGAACTACGCATAGACCTAGCTCATGATGCCACTGTTGGGGAACGTTGCAGAAAATTAAAATTTTTCCTACGGTTTCACCAAGATCCATCTATGAGTTCATCTAAGCAACGAGTCAAGGGGAAGAGTTTGCATCTACATACCACTTGTAGATCGAGTGCGGAAGCGTTCAAGGGGATGGTGATGATGGAGTCGTACTCGCCGTGATTCGGATCACCGATGACCAAGTGCTGAACGGACAGCACCTCCGAGTTCAACACACGTACGGTACGGACGACGTCTCCTCCGTCTTGATCCAGCAAGGAGGAAGGAGAGGTTGAGGAAGGTAGCTCCAACGGCAGCACGACGCCGTGGTGTAGTTGGTGCAGAAGTACTCCGACAGGGCTTCGCCAAGCACGTATGGAGGAGGAGAGGTGTTGGGGAGGGGAGGGGCTGCGCCTTGAGTTGTGTACAGCAGCCCTCCCCTCACCCCTCTATATATAGGAGGAGAGGGGCAAGGGGGCCGGCCCTCTAGGGGAAACCCTAGAGGGGGCCGGCGGCCAAAGGGAGAGGGAAAAGGGTGGCTTGCCCCCCAAGCTAGGGGGGCGCCCCCTTTAGGGTTTCCCCTCCCCTTGCCCTAGCCGCATGGTCCTAGGTGGGGAGGCGCACCCAGCCCACTAGGGGCTGGCTTCCTCTCCCACACAGCCCATGTGGCCCCCCGGGAGGGGTGGCCCCACCCGGTGGACCCCCGGAACCCTTCCGGTGGCCCCGGTACAATACCGGTATGCCACCGAAACTTTCTGGTGTCCGTTTAACCACTTTCCTTATATAAATCTTTACCTCCAGACCAATCCGGAACTCCTCGTGACGTCCGGGATCTCATCCGGGACTCCGAACAACATTCGGTAATCACATACTTGTCTTCCTGATAACCCTAGTGTCACCGAACCTTAAGTGTGTAGACCCTACGGGTTTGGGAGACATGCAGACATGACCGAGACGACCTCAGGTCAATAACCAACAGCGGGATCTGGATACCCATGTTGGCTCCCACATGCTCCTCGATGTTGTCATCGGATGAACCACGATGTCAAGGGTTCAAGCAACCCCGTATACTATTCCCTTTATCAGACGGTATGTTACTTGCCCGAGACTCGATCGTCGGTATCCCAATACCTCGTTCAGTCTCGTTACTGGCAAGTCACTTTACTCGTACCGTAATGCATGATCCCGTGACCAGACACTTGGCCACCTTGAGCTCATTATGATGATGCACTACCGAGTGGGCCCAGTGATACCTCTCCGTAACACGGAGTGACAAATCCCAGTCTCGATCCGTGTCAACCCAACAGACACTTTCAGAGATACCTGTAATGCACCTTTATAGTCACCCAGTTACGTTGTGACGTTTGGTACACCCAAAGCACTCCTACGGTATCCGGGAGTTACACGATCTCATGGTCTAAGGAAGAGATACTTGACATTGGAAAAGCTCTAGCAAACGAACTAACCGACCTTTGTGCTATGCTTAGGATTGGGTCTTGTCCATCACATCATTCTCCTAATGATGTGATCCCGTTATCAACGACATCCAATGTCCATAGCCAGGAAACCATGACTATCTGTTGATCACAACGAGCTAGTCAACTAGAGGCTCACTAGGGACATATTGTGGTCTATGTATTCACACGTGTATTACGATTTCCGGATAATACAGTTATAGCATGAATAAAAGACTATTATCATGAAAAAGAAATATAATAATAACACTTTTATTATTGCCTCTAGGGCATATTTCCAACAGTTCCCATGATATTCGAAAGCCTTCTCACACCTACTAGTACGTACCAAAACTGAACGTGTTCCCACTATGCAGGTATTAGTACTACTAGTGCTAGTACTTAGGTTATAAAAAGGGGAACTACCTAACAGAAAATTACTCTACCTTTCCTCCTCGTAAGTGCTTCTTCTTCGTCCGTCGTTGCCATGGCCGGTGAGCAGAGCTCTAGTCGAGAACTACTCGTAACAAGGGAGTGGCAACCAAGGCTTTGGAAAAAAAGAGAGGGCTCGCCGCCACGTAGAGACCTCGAAAGATCTCTCACGGGCAGGCGATGGCTCCCAGGAGCGCCCTAGCCGCGGAGGCGAACATGCCGAGCCGGCGAAGCTGGAGTCGTTATCCCTCGATGGCATGCCCGATCAGCTAAATAAGCACCTCAATAAGCAGAAGGAGTTCATCCAAGGCTTGACGTAGTTGCTAAAGGAGAGCCTCGACGACATGCCCGCTGAGCTCAGTCAGCAGGGGGAGTTGACCGTCGGCTTGGTGATGTTGCTGAAGAAGAGCATTGCCTCGGAGAAGTAGGCGACCGGCAAAATCCTGCGACTTTAGGAGGGCAAGGCGAAGCTCTGCCACGAGATCGACATGTTGAAGGAGAAGAACACCTGCTGGAAGAAGCTGCATGAGAATAGTACTTCCTCAATGAAGATGCTGCAAGCCCTCATCATGGAAGAGAAGGAGGAGTTGGCGAAGCTCCGCATTGAGCACCCGGCTGCTGTCAAGGTACGTAATGCGGCCGTGGAACAGATGATGAAGGCTCGCATCGAGAAATCCCGCGTCATGGACGGAATGAAGAATATGGCGGAGGAGACGCACAAGGAGATGGAGGTCGTGGAGGTGATGAAGAAGCAGTTACGACTCCGCGGCGAATTAGATCATTTGGGGTGATAATCTTCCTTCTTCTTTTGCTGTTGTGTATCATCTTTTGCTTCCAGTGTTTCGCCGCACGTGTCACGTTCTCTGCGAGGCATGAATAGAACAATGGTTTTTGTTTTTTGATGGAATGAATAGAACAATGCTAACAATGAGATGACTAGAAAATTAGATCATTTTTTATCGCCATATGGCACTGGGCTGCCGTGTTTCATTCTCCTCCGTCGCAGTACTACTCCAGTGGAAAACTTAAGTATACCACACGGTTCTTTGCTCCTCCTCGATCAGGTCGTCGACGCATTTATACGAGAAGTCAAATCACAAGGCCCCGCCTTCCAGTAGTAATGAGCCGTCAAATCACAAAGGCCCTCGCCTCTCGTGAAACCGACCAAGCTAGACTGCCCCGCCCTCTAGCCTTTTAAAAAATGTATACTTTTGTACATCAGTAGTATCGATGGATTGCGCCATGGAGCAAAACTTGAAATAAAAAAAAGTTGGTACATATAGAGAGTGCTCGTCACCAAATTATGCATATAGTACTATTAAAAAGGCTAGTCACAATAATGGTGTCCAACACAACCCACCCCTCAAATAAAACTAAGCACCCTGGAATTTTTTGACAAAACTAAGCACCCTAAAATTCTTTGACAACTAAACTGCTGGCTATATGATGTTGGCCATATATATTGTACGTATATAATGTGAAGAAACGAGTGGTAGTACTATACCAACTAAAAGATGAAATGTAAGAAATACTATTATGTACTTACTGAAGAGTTAAAGTAACAAGAAGAAACATAACATAGTTCTGCTGGGGGCTCAACACAACACACCCCTCAAATTAAATTAAGCACACCTGAAATTAGACTTTGCAACTATTCCGGTAGACACTACATTAGAACCACCATGAGCAACAACACTGCCACCTTACTCGGAGTCCTCGTCCGCGTCCTCGACTTCGTCCTTGTCCCTCTTCCTCTTGGCCGATACTTCTTTTCTTGAACCGCCAACTTGGCTGTTGCTCTTCATCCAACCCTTGTAGATATTGAAACAAAGGTAGCCATCCATTGCAGCATACTGGATATGGTCTATATCTATTACATTCCGCCACCATGCAGGACGATGAAACGTGTATGGAGGTTTCTCCAGTTTACCGTACGAAAGATGAACCATGGCTCCTGCCAGGGTCAGCATTGAAGGCTGACGAGAGGACACCAGCCGATCCTTTTGGAGGTCGAAGGTGTTGCCTACAATGAGGCCTATCCGACGCAAGACTTCTTTGTCGTTACCAAAGTCTACAGTAACGAATTTGACTTGGTTGCTCTCAAGAAAGTCCTTAAAATCATGGCACTCAACGTCGGCATGGCATATGTGGTAGACCAAGCATAAGTCATGCACTCAAACCTGGATCACGGTGGGCTTCTTCCTCTCTTCGTCCTTTAGATCCTTCTCTCGTCCCACGACTGTGGTGTACTCAACATCTAGCCCAGCGGCCCACTCATCATCTGAGTCTTCGAACATGCGTCTGAAGCGAGAAAGGCATCCTTTCACTGTCGTGGAAGAACGGGTATAGATGACGTCGAACTCATCGCCAGTGATGGTTCTAACCTTGTACTCACTCCCGATCGGGGAGATTTGGGACGCCATGGATTTGGGAGGAGGGTTAGGATTAGTGGAACTGCCGTAATGTACTAATGTGAATGGACGGGACGACTAGGAGCGAACCGCCATAGTATTAAAGGACGTGCGGGGACGAGTAGCAGTGAACTGCCAACGTGCGAATGCCGGGGTAGTGGCTTTCCATTCTCCCATGATACGGGCTTTCGAGAGCCCTTGGATCGGAGATCGAACTGTTGCATGGCGTGATTCTAGACCTATGGGTGAATATCCTATCCTGGAGGGTTATTCTGCAAATTTTCAGCAACTTAGCATGCGATCGTTTGAGCTCAGATCCAAGGGCTGCCAGCAGCCCGTATCATGGTCGTGCCTACCACGACCGTCGCGTCGCTCGCGTGGTGGCGCCCTTGGAGATTTAACACGGTGTGTTAGGCTATCTGATGTTGGCATGTCATACATAGTCATCACTTAGTCACTCATACTACAACAAGGTTGGCTATAAGTTAATTTTTTTACTCCTCTCTATCTCTTTCTTTGTACTCCCTCCATCCCATAATATAAGAACGTTTTTGACACTAGCTAGTGTAGTGTCAAAAACATTCTGATATAATGGGACACAGGGAGTACTAGTGTTTATTGCATTTGCCAAGGAGTGACCTCTTCCAATGAAATGGTGTTGCTAAGTTTGCTTAATTTAATTAGCTATAGACTCAAAATTGTCTTTTCACCTAGGTACATGCGCTTAGCACCGTTTCTTCCTTGGGTCACCATACTAGTCTCTCTCTTCTTGATTAACTTGCCACATCAGACTTTATGCCTATGTGGCAAGCTTAAGCACCTGTAGGAGCAAGTAAGTACAATAGTGCGCTTTACATGGCATTTTTGCATATGTGGAGGAAAGAGAGGCAAGGAAAAAGTGGAGAAATGGGCTCTCATGCAAGAGCCAGCCTCTACTACATGGTGGAGCATTGTGAGAGGCACCTGTATGGAGGTGGTCAGGAATCGGGAGACTCACGCCGGTCGTAGCGCCGCAGTTAAAATGATAATGGCAAGTCAAATCACAGGGCCCCACCTGTCCAACAGTAACTCGCTGTCAAATCACACAGCCCTACATTTGCAGCAGTCTACTCCCTCGTCTTCTCACGTCTCTGTCGAACCGACTAGGCGGAACTGTCCCGCCGCCCACCGGGCAGGAAAAGCCCCGCCCTCGACATTGAAATAGTATACAAATACTAATTTTGTATCCATGGATTGCGCCTGCGCCATGGAGCAAAGCGTCTAGAAAACGGCGATACACATGTACGGAGTATACAGCATGCCCGTCGCATTCGCGTCGCACCGCAGACGGTCTGTCGGTCTGGCACGCTGCTCTCCGAATGGAACGCGCGTCATATTGCGTTCGCACACACATGTGGGACGGCAATTGAGAACCGACCATAGGCACACTCCCCGGCCCCGCAAGTCGGTTGACTTAATAGAAGAGGGAGACGAGTGATAGTACTAGAGAAGTGTTGTACTATGTTGGTGCATGGACGATCCCTGGAAGACACGGAAGATCAGTTCGTCGATGCATGTGACCTGACTCCAGCAGACACGCCTGGATTGGCTATCGTCTACATATCCTGCAGGCTGTGTTGTACATGGCTGTAGTTGTGGTGAGAAATCTAAAAAAAGGATTCTTGTCATCTCGCAAAATTATGTGTCATGTGCTTCGGATCACTGCGAAGGTTAAACAGCGACAACTGAGTTGGGCTAGTCATTGGGGGCACATGCATGAACAGTGACTACTCGGCTACCATCTAGGTCAAGCCGGCTATGTTAATTAGGACATCTATCGACGGACCCCTTTTCTACGAGTTTATCTTTAATTTGAGCTATGTTCCTCGTCTAGTTTGTCCGTCGGGATTCATGTTGTCTCCTTTGGGCAGTGAGGTTATGATTTCTTTTCATGTGGAATTTTTCGTGTTATATGTTTTAATCCGACGCTTCATATCAAAATGACGACAACTGCGCCTCCGGGCCACTTGCATGAAGACTTATTAACAGTCATTGACGAGGTCAAGCCGGCTCCGGTAGAAAAAAGAAAACTAAGTACTACTCCACTATATAGGCAGGAGCCTTCGCGCTTGCTTGCTAGTGTTGCTCTCTTCACACTGTCTTGACCTCTCCAGATCTAAACACGATAGTGGTGGACTCTCTCTCTCTCTCTGCTCACTGCTGGTCATAGATCCAGCCGGATCCTCTCCGCCGGGGAAGGTGAGAAGGTGCAACATTCACGCGGTCATCCTTGGCGACGGCTCTTACCCACTGCTGGGCGCGTCCCGATTAGCCTGCCTTGCCATTCTCTCCCAAGCACCGTTGGCGATGGAGGGCCTCCGACCCCTTCTTCCTCGCTGCCGTAGTGTGGGCAGATCCGGCCTCCCGCCTCCCACCTAGCGACATCCCGGCGACCATCAGGTATAACTTCCTTTGAAACCGGCCTTGCTCTACTTCCCGAGCTCCTGACGTCGCTGCATTTGTAACTTTTACTATTTCTCAGGCCCCCTCGTAGATAGGATCGATCGGCTGTCCGAAAACCACCTAATTTTTTACGTTTAAGAGGTAAAACTAGTTCATGCACTTGAATCTAGTACTACTTGGTTCAAACAAGGAATAAAGGGGGTGGGGGTGGGGGAGGATTTGTTACCTGAATCTAGGACTTGGTCGAAAGAGGAAATAATGGGGGCGAAAAGTAGCAGAGACTGGCTAACCAACTGGTCTCTAGGTCTAATAGGGAAATAAAGGGAAACGCAATATAAATTCAATATAAACCCAATCTATTGGTGGACAAGTCAACAGAGTAAGTCCAGCACTAGATTTGCTAGCCTCACACAATATAAGGTGTCTATACCGAACAAAAATGGGACCAACCCAGATATCCTGTTCTGATGTTTGTTGCCCCGAGCCACTCTTATGTAATGCTTCTCGTAAAATGTAGCAGTCGCATTGTTAAAATTAAGGACACGTTAAAGCAATGTTGTTTTCAATGTAATGCCTCCAGTAATATGAATCAATGGCACTTCTTTACATGTCCTGCTAAAATTTCCCATTAAGATAAGTTGGTTCTTTTCATTAGAAATGCAACTGTCCTGGTCCACCTACTCTCCCGTGCCTAAAGTAATGTCGTATTTAACGGTTGTCATAGTTAATTCTAATGCCCACACTAATATCTAGCAAGGCCACTGCTTTAGAAATTGCTACTGTTCTTGTAGGATTTCCATTCAGATAAGGAACATGCTTCTTTTCATTTGATGCATGTTTCATCACTTGTTAGGCACCCTCCTTTCCACCTTTTTTGTGCAAACAGAGATATACATTTCACGCTCGATCTTAGTTGAACTGCACAAATGATATCCAAATTATAGTTGAGCATTCCAGGAGCTTCACAACCAACCTTGATGTTGCTCAATTTTATTGCAACTAATGAAGAAGAAGCTTTGTGGGTTTCATTTTCTGATGGAAATGGAACTGGGGCTGGAGTCCTTTTCTTAAAAAAATTGAAGAAGAAGCTGCTAGCTCACGGGACATTGCTTCATTTTAGGTGAACTGCACCAAAAGGTCCCATGAATTGAATCATCCATGTTGGTGACTGAAAGAGCCAGCTTCAGCATCCCAGTCTAAGCACCCTCGGCCTCCATCCTTGCGACGCACGGTACACCTCGTTTGCCACCTGCTCGACCCTAGTGTCACTGATAAAATGAAGTAATAATACAGTTAAAATAGAGCGACTTTCATCTTTATCATTTCATTTCCAATGTAGATAAAGAAAGTGCTTCTCTTTGTTAAAGTATGTTTCATCAACTAGTCCCATTGTTAATGTTTAAGCGTTTCTGCAAACTGTGGTGCTTAATTTTAGTTGATATGTACAAAAATAGAGAATGTCTCAAGGCGCCTCTTGTACTACTGCTATACACTGATGTTCATCACTGGCATAAGGTGTATCTAGGAAACTTGGGACGATGTCCAGGATGAGGCGTACCGTATGAGGCGTCGCAGGGCCCATCTCGCCCTCACAGCATGGCATACTATGATACTATCACAATATTTTCTTCTATTTATTTTGTGTGTTTCATCAACTAGTGCCACTATAATGTAATCACGCTTTTTCATTATCTGTGCAAACAGGGTTATTCAGCTGCATTTTGGTGGAACTTCACAAATGTACATATGGATCTGGCATATATGCAAAGTACGAGGTGTGCCAAGTAAAAATTACCGACACCAACCATGCTGCATGCATGCATTGGCATCCACCACCACCACCAGTGGGATGTGTGGCGCTCTCTGTGGACGGATCTTTCTCGGCAGCAAATCCTCTAACCAAATACTAGTAGCTTATATTGGCAGTTTTCTAGGGAGTACTCTTTTCTGAAAGAAACACCAATCTATTTTTCTTTATTTTTACACTGTGTCACAACTTTGACCAAAAGGTCCAGAGCTATTTTAGGGTGATTGGCGTAGTACTCGGATGTAAGCATGATTTTCATTAGCTGTCACACTGATTGTAAGCATGAGAAGGTGGAATATTAGGTTAGTGTGAAGCTTACCTTAAACCCTACCGCCGCCGTTGAAACGAGGCAAGCATCGAGGGAACCGTGGAGAACGGCGGGGAAGCGATGTCACGCCATCTGGCCTCGTCTTGCGGTAGTAGAACGAATACTCCTATGGCTCCGGCTGGCTCTGCACCCTCACGAACGGCACACCATACTCGGTCGATTCGTTATCCTCTGGGTGCTCGACCTTCGACCTGTACGCCCACCACCTCCGCCCGACTGTCGCCTCGGGTGAATATGTCTGCTCCATCGCCCATAGGAAATACTCGATGAACTCAGAGGACTGCGGCGTGACTGCCGCCGAGGAGTACATGTACATCGCCGCCGTCTCGCTCTTTCGCATACATTGCCACATGGCTCGCACCGTCCTCAAAATATCCCACTCATTGTCAAACCAACTAAGGATCTCCTTCAACCTAGCTAACTTTGCCTGCCGCCGCCGGTGATCTGCCTGATTCGCTGCTGCATCCTCTCCGTAGATGCCATTCTGAGTGGTCCGGTGCTAGCTTTGGAAGATGGGAGGAGAGACGGTGGCCTTGCAATAGAGAAGAGGGAGAGGAGAGGAGGTGGTTTTGGAATGGAGATGATGGAGAGGATAGGAGGTGGCTTTGCAAAGGAGAGAAGATCAGAAGAGGGAGAGGCAAGACGATGGTTTTGGAATGCAGATGATGGAGAGGAGAGGAGGTGGTTTTGGAATGGAGATGATGGAGAGGAGAGGAGGTGGTTTTGCAATGGAGAAGATCACAAGAGGGAGAGGCGAGACAGTGGTTTTAGAATGGAGATGATGGAGAGAAGAGGAGGTGGTTTTGCAATGGAGAAGAGAGAGAGGAGCGTGCGGCAGCGATTTAGGATTGGGCAAGAGGGCCGGCGTGCTGTGACTGGATCAAAATCAAAATCAATTTACCCTTCAATTAAGAAAGCGACCCCACATTAACTAGTCTCCCTTTTATTCTGGGTCATAATTGACCATGATTTTCGCACATAAAATATATGTTATACGTTGCAAAAATAATATAATTTGAAAGTACATTCAGATACGAACCAAACGATACAACTTTTGGTGACATGCATTCACATTTTGCTTGTCACATACAGTACGTGGTCAAACTTTGACCCAAAATACGCAAAACAACAAAAAAAATCCTTCCAAGACCAGCGCCGCTCTTTCACTCTTCTCCTCTTAAACAACCTCCGCTCCTCTCCTGTTCCAATCTAAATCCAGCGCCACTCCTCTCCTCTTCCATTTCAAAACCACCGCCCCTCCTCTCCTGTTCCAGTCCAAAACCAGCGTCGCTCCTCTCCCGTTCTAATCCAAAACCAGCGCTGCTCCTCTCCTCTTCCATTCAAAAACCACCGCCGGCGAGTGAAGGTGTTGTGGAGAAGTAGATCGATGGAGGAGTACAACCGATACGTGAGGATCGCAGACGGCGACCCTGTGAAGCTAGCTAGGATGTTGGAGATACAGTCTTGGTTTGACAACAAGGACCAACTAGCGGCAACAGCGACATCCATGGCTAAATATCTGCAACAGAGCGAAAAGGCGGCGATACTCCCGGAGGGAGTCACGCCGGAGTACATAGAGTTGTTCCTCTAGGACATGGAGCAAACAGATTCACCGATTCCGATCGTGAGGGAACGATGGTGGGAGTATCGATCCCAGATGGAGCATCCACCAGAGATTCAAGGATCAAGCATCTATAGGTTGCCGTTTGTGAGGGTGTCCTGCCCGAGCGAGCCGGTGGAGTCTTCGTCGACCGAACCCAACTGCAAGAGGAGAAAAGCAGTTGGCCCGACGACGCTTCCCCGCCATCGTCTCCCTCGCCGTTCACATCGTCTCACGGGGCGGCTGTCTGCCGTCGAGGAATAGGAGGGGGCTGCCCCCCACCCCTAGCCCAATAGTCGGGCAGGTTGTGAATTGTTAGGAGGAGCTTAGGGTTGTCAGTATTTGTAGGTTGTGAATTGTGTATTGTGTTGTGTATTTTTAGAGTACTTTCAAATATGAATGTCTTTTGAATTTCAGATTTGCAGTATTGAGCATATGAAGAATTTTATGAATTCTAGAGATCTATTTTTAGCACTTAAAAAAAGGTAGTTTCATAGGAGTATAAAAGTGCAGACGAGAAGAAACTGCAAGTTTATGTTTCTGATAAGAAACTGCAAGTTCAGTTTCAGATAAGAAACTGCAACTTTCAGCGGCAGAGCATTTATATTAACACGGCCTTTTCAAACAGGGTTAACATCATGTTGGAAGTTTTATTCATGGTCAAAAATGGAACTACCAGCCAGTTATCATCATGTTGATCAACATTCATGCATAGCACATCTTCATATGATGCACAGTCAAAATGCCCACACAATGTCGAGTGTACGAAACATAGAGAAAATGAGGGACGAAGTTTTGGCAAGTGTTGGACGTGGTTTTGGGCTGCCCCGTCTAGGCTTTCATTTTTAACATGCGCAGCCCACGACCTCGGATGGGAGGGCCTATTTGTATTTTCTTAGGGCCGTCATGTATCGACCGGCCTATGGACCTCCCATCCGAGGTTTTATTTTTGGCAGCCCAATTCATGTATTTTTTTGAAGAAAACACAGAGGTTTGTTCTATTTTTCTATCTAAGAATAGGAACACCAGGTACAACTTCTGTTTCCCTTCTAATTATATTATATATATTTAAATTATTTTATATGTTATTATATATTATTTTTATTGTCATCATATATTTAACAAATACTTACATATGTAAGAAAACAATATCCCACATCTTATTAACTTATAAAAATAAGTTCTTAACAAATAAAATCCTGGATTGTTTTGGCACGAATATCCTAGTGATTGTGTAGAAAAGCTTGGTAAGATTTAAGGACGAATGTAATAATATCACTTATTATTTAAATAAATTTATAACAAAATGCTCAACCCTTTTTTATTTTTTGATAACATTGCTGGCCCAACCCAACATTATAATTAGAATCAGCCCAGCAAAATCATGTATCTAGACAAAGTGCAAATGGCCTGTAATTTTTTAGGAAATAAAATAAATGGGCCGCATGGACGCTACATTAATTGTTCACCCAGCCCAGCTAATGGTTGTAATTCAAAAAAATATCAAATTGACTGTAAATTCTACCTCGCAAAAAACTGTAAATTCTAAAAAGATGGGTTGAATACGTGCCACATTTTTGGAGGCTGAAATGTGGGCCAATAGGTCGAAGCCAACGCAAGTCGTTGTCAATTAGGCAACAAATGATTCTGACATGTTAGCCGTTGGACTTACATCCAACGGCCGGCATCCATCTTCAATCTCTCGTCTTCTTCCTCCAGCGCCGCCAGGACCACCTCCCGCCTCCTGCTGCTAGCAGCTCTGCTTAGCACGCTTCGCTATGAAGCACTACTCCACAGTTGGCCAGGCCATCCCTCCACCCCTCCACACCTCTTTTTCTTCTCCACCGACTGCCAAACCACACCGCACTAGAACCAGTTAACCCTCGTACACCTCTCCGTCTGAGACTCTACTCCCGCGTCTTCCCATCTCCGGCTCGTTGCTGTCCGGGGCCTCGCCGTCGTCCACCACCTTGGATGCGCTCGGCACGGCGTGGTCAACGTGGTCAACGAATGACACCATCGGAAGTAGACTGTGCGTGGAGAGGCTGACAGCTGGGTCCACGGCCACACACAAGGAAATTACTCCTTATTACACGCAAAATAATGATTACTCCACCTGACATCTGGGACCCACCGGAAGGGCCTCTGTATTTCACGAAAAAAACATGCC
The DNA here is from genome assembly GCF_002162155.2 of Triticum dicoccoides. Classification (NCBI taxonomy): domain Eukaryota; kingdom Viridiplantae; phylum Streptophyta; class Magnoliopsida; order Poales; family Poaceae; genus Triticum; species Triticum dicoccoides. The sequence continues at coordinate 631,754,934 of NC_041383.1, forward strand.
CCACGCGGACTTGTCGGACCCACCAGCTATCTTCGCACGCAAGGAAGTGCCTCCTTATTACGCACAAAAAAATGAATACTCCCCCTGCCAGCTGGAACCCAGCATACTGGGAGGCTGACTTGTGGGCCTACCAAGTTGACAGGAACGGAGGGCTTTCTCAACTTAGTCAATCTAAACGATTCTAGCTCCCGTTACCGTATGATGTCCATCCAACGGTTGTAGTGCTTCTTCAACCTCTGGTCTTCTTGCTCCAGCCGCCCGAACCAGCGCTGGTCGTGCTGCGTGCTCCTGCCTCACGTGGCCGGCTGTGATGCCGTGGAGGCCTCATCGCCCCCTACTACTCCCACCACTGGCCAGGCCATCCCTCTACTCACCCACACCCCCTGTTATTCTACGGCGATAGCAGCCTCACACAGCAGCAGAACCAGTGAACCCTCGTACTCCTCTTCGCGTGGGCATCCACTTCTGCGTCTTCCTCGTCTCCGAGTCGTCCCCTTCCTAGGCCTCGCCGTCGTCCACCGCCGTGGTGCTCTCGGCGTGGCATGGTCAACGTTGTCAAGGAACAACTTCTATCGGACATGGACTGTACGTGGAGAGGCTGACAGCTGGGTCCACGGCCGCAGCAAGGAAGTGCCTCCTTATTACGCGGAAAATAATGATTCCTCCACCTTACAGCGGGGACCCACCGGACGGGCCACCGTATTTTGCGAAAAAAAGTTTCCCCCTGACTGCTGAGACCGACCAGCTACATCTTCGCACGCAAGGAAGTGCGTCCGGGCAAAAAAAAAACGATTCGCCCCCCTGACTGCTGGGACCCACCAGCTACATCTTCACATGCAAGGAAGTGCGTCCGAGCAAAAAAAACGATTCGCCACCCTGACTGCTGGGACCCACCAGCTACATCTTCGCAGGCAAGGAAGTGCCTGACAGTCGGGACCCACTGGTCGAAGCGTACGTACCGTTGTCATTCTGGTCGTGAACATGTACGTACATACTGGTCGATGTAGAGGCGGGCACGTGTCGTAGTAAAGGCGCGCACGTGTCGTAGTAGTGGCGCGCACATAGCATGTACACGTACATACAACAGCGAGGGTGCAAGAAAGAAAATACGGCCACATACGTACATATGGGCAGGGTCTCGAACGCCTACTCGCGCATACATACATGGCTGGGTCGGAACGAAGAAACTGAGTCATTGTCGTGTTCATGGGGAGGCAACGGAATGCGTCGTGTTCATGGGGAGGCAATGGAATGTGTCGTGTTCATCGGGAGGCAACGGAACGCGTGGGAGACAACTGGCTTGGACAGAACAGGCAATGGAAACAAGGCCTGGCGTACCGCAGAACAGAGGAAACGGCCTTGTGTTCGACCGGCCACGTTCGGAACGGGGTCCTGTTGATCGGGAGGGGTGTGGCGTACCGCAAAATGGAGGAAACGGACCTCCTATGGTTGAAACGGGGGTCCTGTTGATCGGGAGGGGTGTGGCGGACTGC
>NC_041383.1:631757167-631783718 GCF_002162155.2 Triticum dicoccoides
AGCGAAGGAATCGCTCCATCGGGTTCAGTTAACAGCCATCGATCGATTGCTCGGCTTCAGTAACGCGTAGCCTGCAGTGCAATCGCTCGGGTTTAGTAAGAGCACAATGCCTCGCTCGGGTTCAGTTAGAGCCAACGCCTCACACACACACACATACGTGTACGAGAGAAACGCGCATCGCTCGGCCCCCGACCTCCCACCGTAATCGGCAACTCCCTGAAATTTTCCTCCCCCTTGCTTCTACCACGGTTTTTTCCGTCATGGACGGGTCAAAGAATGTCATGCAGTTGCGTCTCCGGCCCGCCCAGGACGAAAAGCCCATTTTCTGTCATAAGTTTTTGTCATAGAAGTAGGAGCCCACCACATCTATGATGATACCGGGTATCGTCACAATTATCATCATAGAAGTGTCATATGTATGGCAGAAAAAAAATTTGTTTGGCCCAAAATGTCACGGATGTGTCTTTTTTCTGTAGTGTGACCAAGCTCGGCCTCAAGGCCGAGGACATGGAGCCAACCCAGACGATCTTCTACGACATCGTGCCCGACCCATCGATGTCCTGTTCAGCGACAGCAGCCACTTCCGGCGCGAACCGGTCTGGTTCAAGGTGGTGGACCTGTCCAGCGCGTATCACGCGTTGCTCGGCCGGCCCGCGCTTGCCAAGTTCATGGCGGTTCCCCACTACGCATATCTGAAGATGAAGATGCTGGGTCCCAAGTGTCTCATCACCATCACCGGCAATTACCGCAAGTCCCTGGAGTGCGCCCGAGACGGCGCCAAGTTAGCCGAGTCACTGGTCATTACCGAGGAGCGGCGCCAGCTCGACCAGATCGTCGCCCTAGCCGGCGAGGCCTTCGCTGTGTCGCTCCCGACCCTGGACCTGGCCGACGAGGCCGACTTCAAGCCCTCCAAGGAGACCAAGAGAGTGAAGCTCAACCCGGAAGACCCCAGCTGCAACAAGTACGTTGTCATAGGCGCCCGCCTCGACAACAAATAGGAAGGCGAGCTCGTCAACTTCCTCCATGAGAATCGGGATATCTTTGCATGGACCCCCAAGGACATGTCGGGTATCCAAAGGAAGTACGCCGAGCACAAACTTCACGTCCGCAACGATGCCAAGCCTGTCCGTCAACCCCTCCGACGATTTTCTGAAGAGAAGAGAAGAACCATTGGTGAAGAAGTCACCAAGCTTTTGGCGGCCGGCTTCATAATGGAAGTGTTTAACCCCGAGTGGCTGGCCAATCCAGTCCTCGTCCTAAAGAAGAACAACACCTGGCACATGTGTATCGAATACACCAGCCTCAACAAGGCCTGTCCCAAGGACCCGTTCGCCCTCTCGCGGATCGACCAAGTCATCGACTCGACCGCTGGGTGCGAGCTCCTGTCCTTCCTGGACGCTTACTCCGGCTATCACCAGATCAAGCTGGACCCGGTCGACGCCCTGAGGGCGTCCTTCATCACGTCCTTTGGGGCATATTGCTACATCACCATGTTGTTCGGCTAGAAGAACGTGGGCGCCACCTTCCAATGCTGCATGCAGAAATGCCTGCTGCCGCAACTAGGCCGCAATATCCACGTGTACGTGGACGATATCGTGGTGAAGACCAAGAAGCACCTCACACTCCTTGACGATTTGAAGGAAACATTCGCCAACCTCCGCGAATACAAGGTCAAGCTCAACCCGGAAAAATGCGTCTTTGGCGTCCGAGTACTTGCCGCCGCCTCCCGACTCGACGCATTGGCGCATGCACTTCGATGGGTCCAAGATGCGACTCGGCATGGGGGCCGGCATCATACTGTCATCTCCGAAGGGCGACCGGCTCCACTACGCGCTGCAGATCCACTTCGCCGCCTCCAACAACGTTGCCGAATATGAAGCCCTTGTGCATGGCCTCCGGCTTGCCAAGGAACTCGGCATCCGGCGCATCCTGTGCTACGGCGACTCGGACCTGGAGGTGCAGCAATGCTCTGGAGAATGGGATGCCCGCGACTCCAACATAGCAAGCTACCGCTTCCTCGCCCAGAAGCTGTCCGGATCCTTCGAGGGATGTGAGTTCCTCCATGTCCCGCGCACGGAGAACGAAGCAGTCGACACGCTCGCCAAGATCACCTCTTCATGCCAAGCCATCCCGTCCAGCGTTTCCCACGAGCACCTGCGCAAGCCGTCCATCAAGCCATCGCCGGACTCCGAGTCCATCCATGTTCCAGACGACCCCGCCGCACTACAAGCAGGCCCGGGGGCTGCTCAGCTCAACCCGGCCAGCATCAACCCGGACTCGGCCGTCGCCGTCCCCAACCCAGGGGCTGCTCAACCCGGCCCAGGGGCCGCCGACTCGGAACCCACCCAGGTGGCCGTCTTCACTGTGGTAGCAGCCCCGTCTTGGGCCCTGTCGATATCAGAATTTCTGGAGAACGGGGCTCCATGGACGAAACCGAAGCTCGGCAAGTACAGCGCCGGGCGTCCGCCTACAACATCATCAACAACGAGCTCGTCAAGCGCACCTCCACCGGCGTGTTCCAGCAATGCGTCAAGCAGGATCGGGGCATCGACATCCTCCTCGACATTCACCAGGGCGAGTGCGGGCACCACGCTGCATCGCGATCCCTGGTGGCCAAGGCGTTCCGCCACGGCTTCTACTGGCCCACGGCCCTCAAAGACGCCGAGTCACTCGTTCTCAAGTGCGAGGGGTACCAGCGCTTCAGCAAACGCAGCCAGCGTCAGCACTCCGCACCATACCGATCGCCTGGCCCTTCGCCGTCTGGGGACTCGACATGGTGGGACCCTTCAAAACTGCTCGAGGCGGCATGACCCACTTGTTGGTGCAGTGAACAAATTCACCAAGTGGATCGAGGCAAGACCAATCAAGAAACTGGACAGGCCAACAACCGTCCGGTTCATCGAGGACATAGCGGTGTACTACGGCATGCCGAACAGCATCATCACCGACAACGGCACCAACTTCGCCAAGGGAGTGCTCGAGCAATACTACTCCGTATCTGGCATCCGCCTCGACCTGGCCTTCGTGGCACATCCGCAGTCTAACGGGCTGGTCGAGCAGGCCAACAGACACATCCTGTCCGGCATCAAGCCGCGATTCGTCGAGCCACTCATCCGCTCACCTGGCAGCTGGCTTGACGAGTTGCCGACAGTTCTCTGGAGTCTACGCACCACGCCGAACCGGTCGACTGGGTTCAACCCGTTCTTCCTCGTTTATGGAGCCGAGGCCGTCATCCCAACCGACGTCGAGTTCGACTCGTGGCATGTCGCGATGTACACCGAAGCCGAAGCCAAATAGGCATGCTAAGACGGCGTCGACCTGCTCGATGAAGCGCGCCTTCTAGCACTCAGTCGTTCGGCCATCTACCAGCAAGGTCTGAGGCACTACCACAGCAAGAAGACCAAGCCCCTCTCATTCCGCGAGGGCGACCTCGTCCTCCGACTCGTCCAAGAGCAGGCAGGCCAGCATAAGTTGTCCTCTCCATGGGAGGGCCCATTCATTGTGAGCAGGGCCTACTACCTCATCGACGCACGCAAGTCAAAGAAGCACAAGAAGGACACCGCCGGCGAAGAAACGACCCGGCCGTGGAACGCGGAACTCCTCCGCCCGTTTTACAGTTAGCCGCACGAGTGTATGTATCGTCGCCTTTTGTAAACGCCCGAAACTATGGGGTCCCCGAACGAGACTCGGGGGCTGCCTTTTCTCGACCAATTTATTGCATCCCTATTTTCTGCATCACTTTACCACTGAACCCGGGCACCGGCTCGACTCGCTCGATCCGGGGGCTTGGGGGCAGGCCGGCTCGGTCGCCACCCCGCCGCCTTACTTGGTGATTCCTCATAAAGTTAGGACGCCATGGTCCCCCACTTCGCCCTAAAACCACAGATCCAGCTTTGGCTGTCGGCCGGCAAGCACAACGGGCCAAAGCTCCTCTACGATTCATACACTAAGTCAAAGACCGCCGGGTCGATCAACCTAGCCCGTCACTCATCAAATAAGTAGCCGCACGGCCGGCTGCTCACCAACCGGCTAAGCCAGATTACCGCTAGTCGGCCCAGTGGGTGTTTCGCTCACGCTCAATGCTTCTAAGGACCCAAGTCCTGTGCGCCCCTCTTGAAGAATCGAACTCCTTGTCACGGACCGGAGCCTCGGCCGTCTAACTCGCGGGGGGAGGTTTGAGAGAGGAAAAGCGTATGAAATTGGTTCAAAAAAGCGCACGACAAAGAGCAAAAAAGCACTCATGACATTTACACACAAATATTTAAGCAAAGGCCCACGGTCCGAGTTCATTACACCCTAAAACCCCCAGTGGGTGGGTGGACCTGCTACTTAACAGCTTTTACAAAGTGTCTCAGGCATCTCCAGCGCCGCGTCGCGACGTCGACGGCTCTCCCCTAGCGGCCTCCGGGTCCGGCGAGGCACCAGTGTCCTCTTCAGCAGTCGCGTCGCCGTAGACGCCCGTCTCCTCCGAGCTCCCTCCGGATCTTGAAGAAGCAAGCTGTAGTCGTCGCCATCCACGGCCCTGCCATCTTCCGTCCGCTCCAGATGGAACTCGTCGTGGAAGGCGAAGTCGGCGATGTAGCTGGCCTGCGAGGCGATCCGGCCGGCTTGCTTCTGCAGCAACTGCTCCGAGCCGGCGCGCTGGCCCATCAGCGCGTCCAGTTGAAGATCCGGATGCCAAGACAGCACGAACTGGAGCACCATCTCAGCACCAGCACGAGCGGCGGAAACGCGCCCCTCGCCAAGACGGTCCGGACCCCTCCAGCCAACACGCCAGGCATGAGAAGCTGCATGGATGGACGGAATCCGGCCACAAGGCCTCTGTCATCGCGGTGCCGTCCCGGGACAACCTCTCCATCTGCATTCCCAAGACCCGTAGGCGGGCCTCAACAGCGGAGATGATCTCCGGGAAGGTCCAGGCCGTCCGCGGATCCGTCCCAGATCAAGAAACACCGGGTTGCGCTGATAGTAGACGGCTTCCTCTGCCAGCCGCTGCGTCTCCGGGAAGGCCCCTGTCGCAAAGGAAGAAGCAAGTTGGAAGAAGAACAACAAGGAAGAAAGGTCGGGTCTCGACCTAGCAAACTACAAGAAACAGCACTTACTGGAGAAGGACTCTTCCAGGCGATGCACCTCAAGCAACGTGCCACGCCGCTCCCTCTCCATGGCGCGGTCACGCTCCCTGACCGCCTTCTCCAGATTGGCCGCCTTAGCAAGGGCCGCCTTCAGCTCGGCGTCCTTGTCTTTGGCTGCCTTCTCTGCCGCCTCACAGCGGCGGGCCTCGTCCTGACGGGCCCCCTAAGCCACGGTGGCCTGCTCCCGCAGGAGATCCACCTCGCCCTAGAGCCGGCCCTTGCCATCGGCCAGCTGGCCGCGCTGCTGGTCCGTCTCGACCAGGGCCTGCTGCATCTCCACCACCTTGGCGGCCTATGCCTTAAGAAGCTCCAACTCGGCCTCGAGGCGGCTCTTGTGACCCGCAAGCTACTCATGCAGCCGGTTGGCCTCCTCAAGAGACCATCGGGCCGTGGCCGCCTCCGCCCTCGCCTGCACCGCCTCGATGACAAGACGGCCAGTATCGGCAACAAGCCGGTCATAGTGATGACTGTCCCGGAGCAGACGAGTCCGCTAAGACAACACCTCGGCTCCAAAGAAGAAGGATTCAGCAGAAGAAAAACGACAAGACTTAAGATTTGGCCCAACTATTACACAGTTGGCCCAAATCTCGGGGGCTACACCCAGTGAGTGCGCTAGCGTGCCCCCACTAGAAAAGAGCATAAGGGGTACCTGTGGCGATGTGAAGCTCCTCCTCCTTGGCAGCAAGTTGCTCCTTGAGCTCCCGATGCTTGCCCAGGAGACGGTTGAAAGCGGGAACCCGGAAGGCGTCAAGATGCTGAAAAAGACAGAAGTCAGAACAAGGCCAACGCTCTTAAGATTTGACCCAACTATTATGTAGTTGGCCCGAACCTCAGGGGCTACACCCAGCGGGTGCGCTGGCGCGCCCCCACAAAGAAAAATTACAAGAAAAAAAGAAGGCTTACCTGAATGGCGCGCTCCAAGTCGCGCGTCCGCTCCACCTCGGCCTGGGCAAAGGCCTCGAGCCGGTCCGTCCGCCCGCGCAAACGGTGGCTAGCGGCGTCCAACGCCGCCTCCTCCTAGGTCTAAGGGCCGAAGACAGCGGCGCCCCCGCTCCGCGCAAGCTGCGGCACGGCAGCCCGGCGCCCACACACCATCAGCCCCCGCATGGACGACCACGTTCGCCCGTGGCGGGGTATCACCCTCCACCTCCACGACCTCCTGGTCGAGGATCACCACCTCAGCCCGGCATCCCCGGCCGTGCTCCCTCGCCGACGACGGCTCAAAGACCGTCACCGCCACCACCGTGCCCTCCGGTATCTCGCACCAGGCCGGCTCCGCCCCGGCTCGCGCTCACACTGCCGCCACGTTGGTCCAGGCCTGGAACGACGCCACCTCCAGCTCTGCCTCGGCCCGGTTCCTGTCCCGCCAAGCCAAGGCTTCAGCATCGTTCGGGTCCAAGCCGAGGTCCGAGTCGGCCCGTCCCTCCGCCTCGGCCTGATCGGCGAGGTCGGACCGGCTCCTGCGGAACGCGGCCCCTTTGGCGGCCGCGGCTTCTGCTGCCGCCCTTGCCAGCGTGATCGGTGACCTGAAGAAGAAGACAGAATAAGCCAAAAAAGAAGACTAGTCCGGCTTGACAATCCGGACGCACGCAGAAGATAAAGATTACCCCGTCAAGACCGGGACCGGGGTCGGCCTCCCGCCGTGCCTTCTCTTGGCCGGCTTCCTAGGCTCGGCCGGCTCCGTCTCGCGCTTTGGGGCCCGGAGTTGCGGCGCGACGCTGTCTTTCCCATGCGGCCGGCTCGATGCCACCCCATGCGAGCACATGGCTTCGCCTGTGTCGCCGCCTCCCTCGGCCAACGCCGCTACACCAACAATCGGTGTCAGCGTTGCCCTCACTGCGACAAGATCAACAATTCAAGACAAATGGAGAAAGAAAGATTCAGGACTTACCCGCGTGACGCCCAGCACCGACGTCAGACTCGGCCACCTCCTCCTCGCCTTGGGCCGGGGCTCCTCTGGTGCCACCGGCGCCACCAGCGACGGAGCCCGGGCGTAAGGATGCCGAATCGCGTTCAAGAGTATTTCTCGCGTCGCGTCGGGTCGAATGAGAAGATGCGCAGCAGCAAAGTAAGAAGACCAGACACTCACCTACAGTGCCGGGTTCGACTGGCTGTACGGCGCCTTGCCGAACAGCTAGTCCTCTCCAGGGTTGGCCTTAGAGATGTCGTTCATGCCACGCGCGACCTGCTCCGCAGACAGCCATGTCGACCCCATGCTGTTGGGGTCCTGAAGGCCGATCATTTCGCCGATGAGGCAGGAGCGCCTCTGAAGCGGAAGGACCTGGCGAGCGATGAACACAGCAAGGAGGTCAGTGCCGGTGAGCCCCTCCCGTGTCCTCATCACCGTCACCCGCTCGCAGAGGTTGATTATCTCCTGCGACGGGTGCCGGAGCGAGTAGCCCCAGTTTGTCTTCGCCTGCGGCGCCGCAACGGCGAAGGGATGAAGATTGATATGGTCCGCACCGTGGTTGCGGACGTAGAACAAGGAGTTCTGCCACTTCTTGGCAGAATCCTCCAGTGGGATCTTGGGGAAATCTGCCCCCGACCGCTTTGGGATAACGGTGGCGCCGCAGTCGGCGAACTCCCCGGCCGATGGGCCCTTCTGCTTCAAGGAGAAGAAGCGCGCCCAGAGGTCGGTCGTGGGCTCGACCCCCAGGTACCCCTCACACAGGGTCACGAAGCCGGAGAGCTGGATGATGGCGGCGGCGTCAACATGGTGTAGCTGGAGCCTGAAGAACTCCAAGAACGCGCGGAATAAGGTGCTCGCCGGCAGCCCAAAACCGCACTCAAAATGTGTGAGGAAGACGACGCGCTCCTGCCCCTCGGGCCGGGGCCTCTGCTCGCCGCGCGGCAGACAGATGCCGACATCCGTCTCCCGTGGCAGGCGCCGCAAAGCTCGAAGCCGAGTGATGTCCTCGGCGGTGACATTGGAGCCCGTCCAGGAGCCCGACGGCAGTGCCATGGATGGAAGAAGAAGAGAGAAGATGGACGACGGAGGAAGCTCTGCTCAGGGCCGCGAGCGCAACTGTGCATCGGTGGCAAAGAGCAAAGAGGGAGTAGGGGGACAGGAGGGTGCGACCGAGAATGGTGTCTGATGCCCCCTTGCCCCCCTCAATTTATAACCCTCGGTTCAAATTTGGGGAAGTGGGATCATCTGCACGCACCCATTCCACTACCCCGCAATAAGTACGCACGTACACGTGTAGTAACTTCCCGGGAAAGAGCAACCAACCCCCAGGCGCCGCAATAAATCCGCGCGCATGGACCAAGGGCGCATGGCGGCGGGCCCCGGCCCGTCGCCCGGTCCCGTCACGTGCGTGGACTGTCAGGCCCCTCTGGCTTTCGGGCACCATGTGGCGCCTGCGCGAAGCCCAAGGGATTGCCTCAAGATTCGACGGACTCCTCGGTTCCCGCAATAGTCGGGATGCTGCGATCCGGTTTCCGAGAAAACCGGCACACAGTGGGTGTTGCCGGACCGGCGCTCGTAGAATCTGCCTTGCCAAAGGGGGAAACTGCGAAGGCCCACTCATCCGAATACGGCGGACCTTCACAGCTTTGGGGACTTCTGTCGGGGGGATGAACCCCGGGCAGGCTGCGAAACCCGGATCCTTTTCAAAAAATGGCAGGGCCCGCAGCTCCCCGCGAACCGGCATGCTCCAGGCCGGGTCGCTCAACCCGGCAAGGCCCACAATCCGGCCAGGCTCTTCAACTCGGCAAGGTACGTCGACCCGGCCACAACAACTGGCGCAAGACAACCCAACCCGGCGCCACCAAGGCTTCCCCAACAAGCCGACCCCACCCCTGGCGTGCACGACAACCTAGCCACGGGTCAGCTGCCGTCCCATCCAGGCTGTACGATGGGACAAGACTTCAATCACCGATGACCAAGACTACAATGCTTCCGCCCATGCCTATGGTCAGCCGAAGCATGGCAACTGTGCCCCTTACCTACCCGCTGACTGGGGCTAGCATGGCAATAGTGCTCCCGCCCTCACCGCTGACGGTAGGAAGCAGCAGCCTGACAGAGAGCACTGTACACGACTCGACTCGGCCACACCTTGACGATTGACAAGACGGCGAACAGTTCCCCTAGGCACACAGGGCCCGCACCTAGGGGAACCCGGCGATCCACATGCCCTCAAGCAGGACCCAGCCCGGTACCCCGGATACCAACAATACGGACCCACTGACTCGGCGTATTACCATTGTAACCCTGGATGGGTTGATCTATAAACCCCCCTAGGAACCCACGCCTACAGGGAGGGGCACATATGTATGAGATACAAGAGAAACACAAGCAAGCATAGGACTAGCCACCCAACGGCAGCACCGGAGAGAAGGAGCAGCCCAAGCCTAGGCCAGCTTCCTTCCTCCTCCATACAGCTCTAGGAGCGACATTGCACTATCGATCATCCAACTAAACCCGATAGGACTAGGGGTATTATCTCTCCAGAGAGCCCCGAACCTGGGTATGTCTGGCGTCCCGCGCCCGCCCATGCTAACCTCACCTCTGGAGCCCACCAGCGCCCTCGAGCCTCCTCCTCTCTTTAGCCATCCCTTGGCATCTGTCGTGCGCCCACCACGACATGATGTACAAGATTCCACAGATGTTCCTAATATATTTTAAAACCATCACGTCAATGACACTGGCGAAAAGATTGCCTATTGGGCTGTGGACATACAAGAGTTAATCAAGAAGAATACAACGTTCGAGGACATTGAGGATGAAGAAGAAGATGACACTATGGGGAATTATGATTCAGATTGGTACACATGGCGAAGATGTTGACGCTACTGCGGCGGATGATGATTGGATTGCTTTCGTCGTATTTTCCTTTCAGAAGACATTTTTTATCTACTATGTGAAATTATGTTTGCTATGACAACTGAAACCTGATGAACTTGTTGTTTAGTATTTTGCTGTGAGAACATCACTTATTATGTATGTTGATTTGTGTCTGGTGATTGTATGACAACTAAAACATGATGACATTGTTGTTTAGTTGTACTCATATTTGGCTGTGAAACTTGAATTGGATGAAATAGTTTGATGTTGGACTGCAATTTGCTCGACGTCTTCGAATGGGAACAAAGCTGACCTAATAGGGCCTCTGCTATTTATTTATTTATGAGCAAAATGGGATACACCCCAATTTCCGTTAATAGAAATTATTAGATGTTCACAACACTACGCCCAGCCTGCTAAAAAGGTTTCATTCATTGCTAGTTTCAACAAAGTGCTCATGTCATAGCCACTGAATACATCACGAGTGCTACATACACTGCAAGTAAAGAGACAATCATCCTACAGAGCCCATCGATTTTGCCCATTATCTCCACAAGCTCTTTCATCTCCTCACTGCTATCAATGTTGTTCAGCAGCTGTTGCTTGGCCATGATTAGAGGAACTGCATCTTTAACCTTATGCTCTCCGTCTTCCTCTTCTACCGTTCCTTCAGTTACTTGTCCAACACCCCAACCGGCTGGTATTGGGATTCCTCGTCTAACCAAATAATCAGCGTAGTTGCATTCCCCCACATCAACAACTTCCTAGAAATACAAATCACACGAATCTTCCCTTTTCTGCATGAATCAAATTGGAAGATCATCAACTAAACTATAAAAAAACTCAACAACTGAAAGCAACTGAACAACACTTAAACATATTATTACCCCATGATGGGGGCATTTGTAGAAGACATGGCCAGGGTTGAGGATTCTGGTTGAGACGTGACAGATGAATCTGCATGATTTGCAAGAGTGGCACCACACCAACGGCAGCGCGTTGCGATAAGGAACCGGCTATGGTGTGTGTGTCGGCGGGGGTGTGACTAGACCCACAGGTGATGGTACGGGTGGCAACTTGGCACATATCTGGTTGTTGCCTGCTGAAGAGCAAGTGGACGAGCAGCCAGCGGACATGGTTGTTGCAGCCAGAGCATCTGATGCTAGGCAAAGTAAATAGAGAAGAGGAGAAGCGAACATTGGATATGTCAGTTTCATTAAATGCAGAGTAGCAAACCACCATATACAGTCATAGTCTAGGTTTGGATTTGAACCAGCTACTGGATCACATATCTCTTTTTTCTAAAACTCGGCAAGTCTCTTTACTAGAACACTAGCTTGTTTTGTACGCCTTCTCAAGTATTTGATTTTCTTTATTTTTTTGCGAGGAAGGGAGGAGGACAAAATTGAGAGTTCCTGGGACACGAACCCAAGACCTCTCGGTTGAAAACCAAGGGTACTAGTCACTTGTGTGGCGAACGTTCCCTGATAGGAGGACGGCAGATGAACACATTTTCCTCGCAGTTCTAGTTGCGATGCAAGATTGAACAGTCACAGTTTCGGGAATGTTATCAGGCGAACGAGCCCAGTTTTTCTTTTCTTCATATATATTAAAAAGTATGCTACTTGGTGTCGGCTTAGTCAACAAACGATTGTGCCAACCTTGACCGTTGGATTGACATTCAACGTCTACCGTGTTTATTCAGTCTCTTCTTCGTCCAGCCGCCAAAGCCAAACCAGCACCGGTGGGACCACTTGCTCCCATCTCCCACGGCTGGCTGTGCTGCCGCGTACGCATCGTGGCCACATCGCACCCTAAAACTCTGTGCATCTTCCCCAGCTCTTGTTCTTTCCTGTCCGAGACCTCACCATCGTCCTCCACCTTGGTTTGCTCAACGCGGCGCCACACTCCGGTGTTGTCAATATGGTCAACAACCGAGAGGAAGAAGGAGTTGACTGTACATGGTGAGGATGACAGTAGGGACCCAGCAACGCGTGCAGTAATTTTATTTTTTTGGGACGGAGAAGGGTATCAACTGGGTTGTGCGGGCGCTGTGGCCCGTCTAGCCAAGGCTTTTATTCATGTGTTTACCACCGTATCATCGAGGTTTGTTTTTTCCTTTCAGAAAATGGCTAGCCCAGCTATTTTGTTTTTTTTAGAATAACCAATGTAGGACTACTTGCTTTTCTATGCCCTGCTGGGCCAGAAATCTTTCAAGACGAGGAAGGACGCATTTGGGATTGCCTACAAAATGGGCTATAAGTAATAAGAAATGGGTTATAAGTAATAATAAATGGGCTGTAAAATGAAAAAACATAGCAAACAGGCAATTAGTACCAAATTACTTTTTTCTTTCGAATTTTGATATTTTAAATTCCATTGTTTTTGTGAGGGTAAATTTTTATTGGATTTAAACTAAGGTATGTTTAGTTTTTAAATTAATTTGAATCCGGCTAGAAATTTCGTGTTGTATGCTGTTTGGGACAGATTTGGAGGCTCGCTTGTGGGTCTACTAGGTTGACGTGTACGAAATCCTTTGTCAACTTAGTCCACAAACGATTCTAGCAGCAGTGACCGTTGGATGTTAATCCAACGGCCGTGCTGCTTCATCAATATCTAATCTTCTTGCTCCAGCCGCCCAAACCAGCACCGGTGGGACTGCCTGCTCCCGCCTCACGTGGCCGGCTGTGTTGCCGCACAGGCTGCAGCGTCCCACCCTACTCCATCACTGGCTAGGCCATTCCTCCACTCCCCCACACCTCCTATTATTTTCCTGCAATGCTAGGCGAACCAGTCAACCCTCATACTCCCCACTGCGTGGGCAACCACTGCCGAGTCTACCCCGGCTCCGTGTCGTTCCCTTCCTAGGCCTTGCCGTCGTCCATCGCCCTGGTGCTCTCGGCGCGGCATGGTAAACGTGGTCAACGAATGACATCCATCAGAAGTGGATTGTACATGGAGAAGCTGACAGTTGGTTCCATGGCCGCACACAAGGAAATGCCTCCTTCATACGCGCAAAATAATGATTCCTCCACCTGACAGTTGAGACCCACGGGAAGGGCCTCTATATTTCACGAGAAAACGTTCCCCCGGTTTTCAGCTCGGGCCCACCAGCTATATCTTCGCACGCAAGGAAGTGCCTCTTTATTACGCACAAAAAATGAATACTCCCCCTTCTAGATAGGACCCACTGTAGTGGGAGGCTGACTTGTGGGCCTACTAAGTTGACGGGGATGGAGGGCTTTGTCAACTTAGTCAATACGAACGATTCTAGCTCCAGTGACCGTACAATGTCCATCCAATGGCCGTAGTGCTTCTTCAACCTCTGGTCTTGTTGCTCCAGCCGCCCAAACCATCATCGGTCGTGCTGCTTGCTCCTGCCTCCCGTGGCCGGCTGTGCTACCACGGAGGCCTCACCGCCCTTACTACTCCCACCGCTGGCTAGGCCATCCCTCTACTCACCCACACCCCCTGTTATTCTGTGACGACGGCAGCCTCACACCACAGCCAAACCAGTGAACCCTCGTACTCCTCTTCGCGTGAGCATCCACTATCGCGTCTTCCCCGGCTCAGCATCGTCCCCTTCCTAGGCCTCGCCGTCGTCCACCGCCTTGGTGCTCTTGGTGCGGCGTGTTCAATGTGGTCATGGAACGACTTCCATCGGAAGAGTACTGTATGTGGAGAGGCTGACAGCTGGGTCCATGGCTGCAGCAAGGAAGTACCTCCTTATTACGCGCAAAATAATGATTCCTCCACCTGACAGCAGGGACCCACCGCACAGGCCACCATATTTCGTGAAAAAAATCTTCCCCCTGACTGCTGGGACCCACCAGCCACATCTTCGCACGCAAGGAAGTGCCTCCTTATCCTCCCTGATAGTCGGGACGCACCTGGACGAAGTGTACGTAGCATTCTCATTCTAGTCGCAAACGTGTATGTACATACTGGTCGATCGGTCTGTCTGCAGGCTGCAGCGATGAACCATGGCCGAGTAAGGAAGGGCACGTGTCATAGTAGAGTCGTTGAGGGAGTTCTGGACTAGGGGGTGTTCGGATAGCCGAATTATCATCATCGGCCGGACTCCAAGACTATGAAGATACAAGATTGAAGACTTCGTCCGTGTCCGGAGGGGACTTTCCTTGGCGTGGAAGCTAAGCTTGGCGATACGGATATGTAGATTTCCTACCATTGTAACCCACTCTGTGTAACCCTAGCCCTCTCCGGTGTCTATATAAACCATATGGCTTTAGTCCATAGGACGAACAACAATCATACCATAGGCTAGCTTCTAGGGTTTAGCCTCCTTGATCTCGTGGTAGATCCACTCTTGTAACACATACCATCAATATTAATCAAGCAGGACGTAGGATTTTACCTCCATCAAGAGGGCCCGAACCTGGGTAAAACATCGTGTCCCTTGTCTCCTGTTACCATCCTCCTAGACGCACAGTTCGGGACCCCCTACCCGAGATCCGCCGGTTTTGACACCAACATTGGTGCTTTCATTGAGAGTTCCTCTGTGTCATCACCGATAGGCTCGATGGCTTCTTCGATCATAACAACGACGCAGTCCAGGGTGAGACTTTTCTCCCTGGACAGATCTTCGTATTCGGCGGCCTTGCACTGCGGGCCAATTCGCTTGGCCATCTGGAGCAGATCGAAAGCTACGCCCCTGGTCATCAGGTCAGATTTGGAAGCTTAAACTTCATGGCGGACATCCGCGGGGACTTGATCTTCGATGGATTTGAGCCACAGCCGAGCATGCCACAATGTCACGGCGAGCATGATTTAGCTTTGCAGCCGGACAGTACCCTAGAGGCCGCACTCGAACCCGCTCCAATCATCGATTCAGAGCCGGCTGCGCAGGTCGAGGATGGATGGCTAGACACCGCCTCGGGAACTGCAACCTCTACGGCGATAGAGCCGAACAGTGACCTTGTCCCTCATGAAGCTTGTGACTCCGAGGTGCCGGACTCCTTGCCGGACTCAGAACCACTCGCGCCCTCTCCGATCGAATCTGATTGGACGCCGATCATGGAGTTCACCGCAGAGGACATCTTTCAACACTCACCTTTTGGCGACATCTTGAGTTCGCTAAAGTATCTCTCGTTATCGGGAGAGCCCTAGCCGGACTGCAGTCCGGACGGTTGGGATGCGGACGACGAAGAAATTCAAAGCTCACCCACCACCCACTTGGTAGCCGCTGTCGACGATCTAACCGACATGCTAGATTACGACTCCGAAGACATTGACGGTATGGACGAAGATGCCGGAGACGACCAAGAACCAGCGCCCACTGGGCACTGGAAAGCCACCTCATCATATGACATATACATGGTGGATATCCCAAAGGATGGGAACGGCGAAGAAACAGTAGAGGATGACCCATCCAAGAAGCAGCCCAAGCGCCGGCGTCAGCGGCGCCGCTCTAAATCCCGCCACAGCAAGAATGAAGACTCCGGCACCAGAGATAATAATACACCGGACAGTGCCGAGGATAACCCACTCCAGCAAGATGCAGCGCAGGAGGACAGAGACGCCAGTACTCATGAGAGAGCGGCAGAAGAAGGGGTAGAGGATTATATGCCTCCCTCCGGAGATGAGGCAAGCCTTGACGACGATGAATTCGTCGTGCCTGAGGATCCCGTCGAACAAGAGCGTTTTAAACGCAGACTTATGGCCACGGCGAACAGCCTCAAGAAAAAGTTGCAGCAGCTTAGAGCTGACCAAGATCTGCTAGCCGACAGATGGACTGAAGTCCTCGCGGCCGAAGAGCATGAGCTCGAACGCCCCTCCAAAAGCTACCCTAAACGCAAGCTGCTCCCCCGATTAGAAGAGGAAGCGTATGAACCCGCATCACCAAGAGACAATACGGCTAACCGACCACCCCGTGGTCGCGACAGAGAGGCCTCTAGGCCCTTCACCAGACCCATACCCCGGCATCGCTCGAAAAGCACAAAGCCACAGGGGAACGCTACGGACTTGCGAGATATATTGGAGGATAAGGCAAGACAATCAAGATCGATCTATGGATCGCGTGGGCACCCCACGGTACATGACGACAGTCGTCGCGCTGGACACAGTAAGTCTGGCCGGGTCGAACAAAACAGGCAAAGTTCTTCCGAGCTCCGTCGTGATATCGCCCAGTACAGAGGCGCCGCACACCCACTATGCTTCATAGATGAAGTAATGGATCATCAAATCCCCGAAGGGTTTAAACCCATGAATATCGAATCTTACGATGGCACAACAGACCCCGCAGTTTGGAACGAAGACTATCTTCTTCACATCCACATGGCCCGCGGTGACGATCTTCACACCATCAAATACCTCCCCCTCAAGCTGAAAGGACCAGCCCGGCATTGGCTTAACAGCTTGCCAGCAGAGTCAATTGGGAGTTGGGAAGACTTGGAAGCCGCATTCCTCGATAACTTCCAAGGCACGTATGTGCGACCACCAGACGCTGATGACCTAAGCCACATAACTCAGCAGCCAGACGAATCGGCCAGACAACTCTGGACATGGTTCTTAACCAAGAAAAACCAAATCGTCGACTGTCCGGATGCAGAGGCCCTCGCGGCCTTCAAGCATAACATCCGCGATGAGTGGCTTGCCCGGCACCTGGGACAGGTAAATCCGAAATCCATGGCAGCCCTCACATCACTGATGACCCGCTTCTGCGCGGGTGAGGATAGCTGGCTAGCATGCAGCAACAACCTCAGCAAACATTCTGGCAGTCCGCATTTCAAGGACCGAAATGGCAGGTCGCATCGTAACAAAAACAAGCGCCGCATCAACGGCGACAACACTGAGGATACGGCAGTCAATGCCGGATTCAGAGGCTCTAAACCCGGTCTGCGGAAAAAGCCATTCAAAAGAACTACTCCCAGTTCGTCCAATTTGGACTGAATACTCGACCGCTTGTGCCAGATACACGGCACCCCCAAAAAGCCAACTAACCACACCAATAGGGACTGTTGGGTATTCAAGCAGGTGGGCAAGTTAATTGCCGAAAAAATGACAAGGGGCTGCATAGCGACGACGAGGAAGAGACCCGACCGTCGAACAATAGAGGACAGAAGGGTTTCCCCCCACAGGTACGGACGGTGAACATGATATACGCAACGCACATACCTAAAAGGGACCGGAAGCATGCACTCAGGGATGTATACGCGATGGAGTCAGTCGCCCCGAAGTTCAATCCATGGTCCTCCTGCCCGATCACTTTTGACCGAAGGGACCACCCCACCAACATCCGCCACGGCGGATTCGCCGCATTGGTCTTAGACCCAATCATCGATGGATTCCACCTCACCAGAGTCCTGATGGATGGTGGCAGCAGCCTGAACCTGCTCTATCAGGATACAGTGCGCAAAATGGGTATAGACCCCTCAAGGATTAAACCTACCAAGACGACCTTTAAAGGCGTCATACCAGGTGTAGAAGCCAATTGTACAGGCTCAATTACACTGGAAGTGGTCTTCGAATCCCCGGATAACTTCCGAAGCAAGGAGTTAATCTTCGACATAGTCCCGTTCCGCAGCGGCTATCATGCCTTGCTCGGAAGTACCGCGTTTGCAAAGTTCAACGCGGTGCCGCACTACGCATAAAAATGCCAGGCCCTCGAGGAGTCATCACGGTCAATGGAAACACTGAACGTTCTCTCCGAATGGAGGAACATACAGCGGCTCTCGCGGCAGAAGTACAAAGCAGCCTCTTAAGGCAATTCTCGAGTCCGGCCGTTAAACGGCCGGACACAGCTAAGCGCTCCTGGAGTAACCTACAACAAGACAACCCGGCACGTTCCGAGCACGCGTAGCAGTGGGCCCCAACCCCAGCACCCACAAAACGTCAAAGCAGGTCCTTCGCGTACACCATTATGCTCTGAAAATACCATGGGCATGGGGAGAGGGGCACGACCACGATAAGCCCAGACTACGGCTCAACCACACCAGGGGCTCTCAAGTGTGTCGTTCTTTTTTCTTTTTACCTTTTATTTTTTTACCCACAGGACTCTGTTCGTCAAAGGCCCTGTCCGGCAGTAGACCTGCCGAACTCACGATGCAACAGCTAGGGAAGGATGAAGGCTACAACGAATATACAGGTGGTCTCCATTATGAGAATTTTTATACACCAATCCGCAGCCTACCACTGAAGGGGGACATGTTTAACAGTCCCATCCCTTGCTTATCGCACTATTTGTATCGTTCTGCATTCATAGCAGCATTTATTGAATAAAACAATGCAACACCTTTCTGCTTACCATTGCATTTCATTTGCATACATATGTTCATTTTACGACATGGTGCATCCGTACACTTTTGTACGGTTAAAACACAACAGGGGCTTTTGTTTCCCGCATCATGGTGTGATAAGTCCGAACACTTTCACAAGTGCGGCACCCCGAACTTATAGCATTATATGCATCGGCTCCGAATCATGTCTTGGGTCAATAGTTGGGTTTTCCTGGCTCCCATGTTTTGGTACCTTACGTTCCGTTATATCGGCTAAGGTAGCACTTGGAGAACCACTGCGATTGCGCCCCAGTTGAGCTGGGTTAACGCCTCAGTGGAGAAAGCTAAAATTGACCGTCATGATGAGGCGAGAGCCGGTCGCTGTTCGACAGGTTTTTGCGAGTCCTTAAAGACTTATGCCGCTTAGAGCAAGGAGCCGGATCTTGTCCGGCCCAGGCATGGATAGCGCCCCAAATTCGGCCTTCCGAAGACTAGGGGCTTCGCCGAAATTTAAAATTATAGAATTCTATGGCTAAGTGAGAGTGTTCAAGCATTATAAGTCCGGTTGCCTTGTTCGCTATGTTGAGCGCCTCCCTAGATGGACCCAAAAATGGGAACAAGATCGCTCAAGTTTATCCCGAACACCCCAGCACTCGTGGCATGGGGGCTGAAGCCGATGACTTGCCATCTCTCAGATTTGATAAACAGCCGCACAGAAGGTAATATTTTAAATCAACAAGCGTTGCTTAGCGCATATGAACTAAGTTTTCAGCGCACAAGATAACAAAATGTGAGTCTACTCAAAAATTACATCTTTGGAGCACTCCCCCGCAATAGTGCGGGCTCCCTTCAGCACACTCTTATAGTACATCTCGGGCGTGCGGTGCTCCTTGCCCTCTGGTGGCGGGTCCGTGACAAGCTTCTGGGCATCCATCTTGCCCCAGTGCACCTTTGCGCAGGCAAGGGCCCGATGGGCACCCTTAATACAGGCGGAGTGCTTGATGACTTCAACCCACGGGCACGCATCCACCAGCCGCCGCACCAAGCCGAAGTAGCTCCTAGTCATGGCCTCCTTAGGCCATAGCCGAACTATGAGGCCCTTCATGGCCTGTTCGGCCGCCTTGTGGAGCTCGACCAGCTGCTTCAGCTGGTCGCTAAGGGGCACCGGATGTTCGGCCTCAGCATACTGAGACCAGAAAACCTTCTCCGTCGAGCTCCCCTCCTCGGCCCGGTAGAATGCGGCAGCATCGGACACGCTGCGAGGAAGATCTGCGAACGCTCCTGGAGAGCTCCGAATACGGGTAAGCAACAGGTAATTAACACTCACATGCTTACTTTGCATGAAAAATGCCTTACCCGCTGCTATCTTCTTCACCGCCTCAATCTCCTGGAGGGACTTGTAGGCTTCGTCCTTAGCGGCTTTGGCACTCTCAAGAGCCGTTGCAAGCTCAGACTCTCGAGTCTTCGAGTCACGCTCCAGGCTCTCATGTTTTTTCACGAGATCCTGGAGCTCTTGCTGTACCTCCGCCACCCGCGCCTCCTGCCTCTCGCGCTCAGTACGCTCCGCGGCCGCATTGCGTTCGGCCGCGTCCACTGCCTCTTTCAGGGTCGCCACCTCATTACTGGCCCCTGGAATACCCACGTTATCCTTGTCATTCTTTTTGCAACCAAAATCTTTTTCTGTAAGGTACAATTTTAGTAAGGTGTTACTCACCTTCCTTGTCCTCGAGCTGCTTCTTGGCATGGCCGAGTTCGTTCTCGGACCGCTCGAGGCTTTCCTTCAACGAATTGACCTCCGCAGTCAGTGCGGCAGAGGTCAGCAGCGCAGCCTGCAATCCCATATTGACATATTTATTATGACTCCTGCGTATATCTTTTTTGATCCTCAGTCCGGCTTTTCTTTCCGAACACCGAACCGAGCATCAGGGGCTACTGTCTATGTGGTACCATTTTATACATATTGAAATTCTTACCTCAAAGCCTGTTAGAAGGCTGCTGCAGGCTTCGGTCAGCCCGCTCTTGGCGAGCTACACCTTCTGAATCACCGCACTCATAACAGTGCGGTGTTCCTCTTTGATGGAGGCGCCTTTGAGCGCCTCCAGCAAATTATCCGGTGCCTCCGGTTGGACGGAGGCTGCCGGCGTCACGGTCTTGCCCTTCTTACGAAGGGGTCGCCCGCCGGACTCCGGAGCCACTGTGGGTTCCGGGGCCGAGTCCAGTGCAAAGTCCGGGAGGTTGTCCTGCGACACCTCCGGGGCCCCCTCCTCCTAGTGGGTCCCTTCCTGGGATCCCACCTTGGCATCGTCCGCGTCACAGGGGGTGGATGCAGTCGGAAGAGAATCCATATCCGACACCCGTAAGGACCCGCTCGATGAAGTGGGAAGATCATCCTTAGGTGGACTGCAGGGTTGTATGCGGCATTAGAAAGACATTATGTGGCAAGAAATAAAAATCATGAAGTTATTCGGGAGTCCGGATACTTACGATCTCGCCAGGAGCTTGGCCCTTGGAGGCCACTCCTCGTCGTCGTCACTGGCGCTGGCAGAGCAGTCCGGGGGGAGAGTTTTTCTCTTCTTGGACCCTTCGGCCTCCCTTGTAGGGGAGGCCTTCCTTTTCTTCCCTCCCCTGCCGGGGGAGAGGCTTTCTTCTTCTCCTCCTCGCCTTGGTGGGAGGAGTCGGCCTCGGATTCATCATCCGATAGCACCTGAAAACGGGAACTCCTCCGAGTCCCCGTGGCCTTCTTCTTGGCCTTCTTCTCCGGCACCACATGGGGCGCCGGAGCCAGCAACCCCGTTAAACGGGCGTCCACTGGCTCCTCTGGCAAGGGGGGCGGACACATAGTCTGTTCGGCCTTCGCCAGCCAGTCCCATCAAAGGAAAGGGAGTTTAGATCCCGCATAGAGTCAAACTATGGATAACAAGCGTCCCGTAAAGGACAAAATCACTTACCTCGTCAGCTGGACGCTGCGAGCCGAATCTGCGATCTTCGGTAGCGGATGCGGGAGCCTCGGCGCCCTTGAACATCACCTTCCAGACATCCTCGTACGTAGTGTCGAAGAGCCCACTCAAAGTCTGGTGTTGCGCCGGATCGAACTCCCACATGTTGAAGCCCCGTCGTTGGCACGGGAGAATCCGGCGGATGAGCATGACCTGGACTACGTTGACAAGCTTGAGCTTCTTGTCCACCAGCTTCTGGATACAGGCTTGAAGTCCGGTCAGCTCCTCCGAACTCCCCCAAATCCGGCCACTCTCTTTCCAGGAGGTGAGCCGTGTAGGGATGCCGGATCTGAATTCGGGGGCCGCTGCCCAATCAGGGTCACGCGGCTCGGTGATGTAGAACCACCCCGATTGCCACCCCTTAATGGTTTCCACGAAAGTACCCTCCAGCCACGTAACGTGGGACATCCTACCCACCATGGCGCCTCCGCACTCCGCTTGGCTGCCCTTCACAACCTTCGGCTTGACACTGAAGGTCTTGAGCCACAAGCCGAAGTGGGGCTGGATGCAGAGGAAGGCCTCCCACACGACGATAAACGCCGAGATGTTGAGGATGAAATTCGGGGCCAGATCATGGAAATCTAGGCCGTAGTAGAACATGAGCCCCTGGACAAAGGGATGAAGTGGGAAGCCCAGTCCACAGAGGAAATGGGGAAGGAATACTACCCTCTCATGGGGCCTGGGGGTGGGGATGAGCTCTCCCTCGTTGGGGAGCCGATGCGCGATGTCGCTGGACAAGTATCCGGCGTTGCGCAGCCTCTGGATATGCCCCTCCGTGACGGAGGAGGCCATCAACTTGCCTCCCGCTCCGGACATATTTGGAGAAGGTTGAGGTGAGATGTCCGGACTTGGGTGCTGGAGCTCGAGTTCGCGGAGATGGATAAGCCAAGGAGGAAGAAGGCACAGGTAAAAGGGTTGGATCTTTATCCCCTTATATGGGCGGACGGAAACATGTGTCCCCACCGGCCTGATAAAACTCGCTTATCTCCCAAGCGTCACAATCAATGGCGCGGTTGGGTAACCCACGTCCGTATTGATGGGAATCCCGGAATAAGGGGAACACGATCTCTGCTTCGACAAGACGTGCCAAGGAAACCGCCTCGCTAAACGCGCTGAGGTGGAACAATAAAAATAATTTAAAGGCTTGGTAGTGGTGTGATGTCACGCCACAAAATATGTCAGCAGATTGAACTTGTATAATATTAGTCTCTCTACGGGGGTGCGTGGAATTTACTTTTGTAGAGCCGGACACTATCCTGGTGTTCACAATCTTCTATAAATTATTCGGAGGAAGAACCTGCCTTGCAATGCCGAAGACAACATGCGCGCCGGACTCGTCGTCATTGAAGCCTGGTTCAGGGGCTACTGAGGGAGTTCCGGACTAGGGGGTGTCCGGATATCCGAATTATCATCATCGGCCGGACTCCAAGACTATGAAAATACAAGATTGAAGACTTCGTCCCGTGTCCGGATGGGACTTTCCTTGGCGTGGAAGGCAAGCTTGGCGATACGGATATGTAGATTTCCTACCATTGTAACCGACTCTGTGTAACCCTAGCCCTCTCTGGTATCTATATAAACCGGATGGCTTTAGTCCATAGGACGAACAACAATCATACCATAGGCTAGCTTCCAGGGTTTAGCCTCCTTGATCTCGTGGTAGATCCACTCTTGTAACACATATCATCAATATTAATCAAGCAGGACGTAGGGTTTTACCTCCATCAAGAGGGCCTAAACCTGGGTAAAACATCATGTCCCTTGTCTCCTGTTACCATCCGCCTAGACGCACAGTTCGGGACCCCTACCCGAGATCCGCTGGTTTTGACACCGACAGTCGTGCACATAGCATGTACACATACGTACGGCCAGGGTGCAAGAAAGTAAATATGGCCATGTATGTACATACGGGCGGGGTCTCAAATGCCTACTCGCGCATACATATGGCCAGGGCTCGTTTACATGGCTGGGTGGGAACGGAGAAACTACGTCATCGTGCTCATCCGGAGGCAATGGAATGTGTCGTGTTCATCGGGAGCCAACCGACTTGGACGGAATAGCCGATAAAAACAAGGCCTGGCGTATCGCGGAACAGATGAAATAGCCTTGTGTTCGACCGCCTACGGTCGAAACAGGATCTTGTTCACTTGGAGGGGCGTGGCGTACCACAAAATGATGCAAACGAACTTCTCTTCGACCTCCTAAGGTCGTGACGGGGTCGTGTTGATTGGGAGGGGTGTGGCGTACTGCAAAACAGAGGAAACGGACTTGTGTTGGAGCGCTATGGTTGAAATGGGGGTCCTGTTCATCGGGAGGGGTGTGGCGGACCGAAAAACGGGACTCCACGGGCTACTATTCATCTCCACCATCGACCGCCTCCAGCCTCCCCAGGCTACTGTTCATCCACCGTCGGCCTCCTCCAGCCTCCACCCGCTCCTATTCATCCACGGGCTCCTGTTCATCCAGCCCCCACAGCTCCTCCACCGGCTACTGTTCCACCAGCCCTCTCGACGGGATCCTGTTCAACCACCCCTCCACGGGCTACTATTCATCCAGCCCACCACCGGCTACTGTTCAACCAGCCCTCCATACGGTCGTCCTGTTCATCCAGCCCTCCACGGGGTCCTGTTCATCCACCACCAACCAGCTCGATCGATCGGGGTCCAGTTCATCCAGCGGCAACACCACGGGGTCCTATTTATCCAACACCCACCGGGAACTGTTCATCTACCCCTCCCGGACAAAACTCACTCTTTATCAAGAAGCAGCAGGTTCAATCGGCTTCAGTTAGCAGCAGTAGCAAAGGAGTCGCTCGATCAGGTTCAGTTAACAGCCAGGGTTTGATCGATCGCTCGGGTTCAGTAACGCGTAGCCTGCAATGCAATCGCTCGGGTTCAGTAGGCAAATGCCTAGCTCGGGTTCAGTTAACGCAACGCCTCGCACCCAAGCGCGTACGTGTATGAGAGACACACACATCGCTCAACCCCTGATACGTCTCCAACGTATCTATAATTTTTTATTGTTCCACGCTATTATATTACCCGTTTTGAATGTTTAAGGGCTTTACTATACACTTTTATATCATTTTTGGGACTAACCTACTAACCGGAGGCCCAGCCCGAATTGTTGTTTTTTTTTCTATTTTAGTGTTTCGCAGAAAAGGAATAGCAAACGGAGTCCAAACAGAATGAAACCTTCGGGAGCGATCTTTTTGGAACAAACACAATCTAGGAGAGTTGGAGTGGATGTCAAGAAGCAGCCGATGCAGTCATGAGGGTGCTTGGCACGCCCCCTGCCTCGTGGGCCCCTCGTGGCTCCCCTGACCTACCTCCTTCGCCTATATATACCTACGTACGCCGAAACAATCCAAGAGCACCATAAAAAACTATTTCCACCACCGCAACCTTCTCTATCGGCGAGATCCCATCTTGGAGCCTTTGCTGGTGCTCTGCCGGAGGGGGAATCAACCACGGAGGGCCTCTACATCATCACCAAGGCCTGTCCGATGAGTTGTGAGTAGTTTACCACAGACCTTCGGGTCCATAGTTATTAGCTAGACGGCTTCTTCTCTCTGTTTGAATCTCAATACAAAGTTCTCCTTGATCTTCTTGGAGATCTATTCGGTGTAACTTTTTTGTGGTGTGTTTGTCGAGATCCGATGAATTGTGGGTTTATGATCAAGTTTATCTATGAGAAATATTTGAATCTCCTCTGAATTCTTTTATGTATCATTGGTTATCTTTGCAAATCTCTTCGAATTATCAGTTTGGTTTGGCCTACTAGATTGATCTTTCTTGCAATGGGAGAAGTGCTTAGCTTTGGGTTCAATCTTGCAGTGTCCTTTCCCAATGACAGCAGGGGTAGCAAGGCACGTATTGTACTGTTGCCATCGAGGATAAAAATATGGGGTTTATATCATATTGCTTGAGTTTATCCCTCTACATCATGTCATCTTGCTTAATGAGTTACTCTGTTCTTATGAACTTAATACTCTAGATGCATGCTGGATAGCGGTCGATGTGTGGAGTAATAGTAGCAGATGCAGGTAGGAGTCGGTCTACTTGTTGCGGACGTGATGCCTATAGACATGATCATGCCTAGATATTCTCATAACTATGCACTTTTCTATCAATTGCTCGACAGTAATTTGTTCACCCACCATAATAATTATGCTA
This sequence comes from Triticum dicoccoides, assembly GCF_002162155.2. NCBI lineage: Eukaryota > Viridiplantae > Streptophyta > Magnoliopsida > Poales > Poaceae > Triticum > Triticum dicoccoides. The sequence continues at coordinate 631,782,491 of NC_041383.1, forward strand.
TCTTGAGAGAAGCCACTAGTAAAACCTATGGCCCCCGGGTTTATTCTCTATCATATAAGTGTTGGAAATATGCCCTAGAGGCAATAATAAAATGATTATTATTATATTTCCTTGTTCATGATAATTGTCTTTTATTCATGCTATAATTGTATTATCCAGAAATCATAATACACGTGTGAATACTAAGACCAAAACATGTCCCTAGTGAGCCTCTAGTTGACTAGCTCGTTAATCAACAGATAGTCATGGTTTCCTGACTATGGACATTGGATGTCGTTGATAACGGGATCACATCATTAGGAGAATGATGTGATGGACAAGACCCAATCCTAAGCATAGCACAAGATCGTGTAGTTCGTTTTGCTAGAGCTTTTCCAAATGTCAAGTATCTTTCCTTAGACCATGAGATCGTGTAACTCCCGGATACCATAGGAGTGCTTTGGGTGTACCAAACATTGCAACGTAACTGGGTGACTATAAAGGTGCAGTACAGGTATCTCCAAAAGTGTCTGTTGGGTTGACACGGATCGAGACTGGGATTTGTCACTCCGTATTACGGAGAGGTATCACTGGGCCCACTCGGTAGTGCATCATCATAATGAGCTCAAAGTGACCAAGTGTCTGGTCACGGGATCATGGATTACGGTACGAGTAAAGTGACTTGCCGGTAACGAGATTGAACAAGGTATTGGGATACCGACGATCGAATCTCGGGCAAGTAACATACCGTCTGACAAAGGGAATAGTATATGGGGTTGCTTGAATCCTCGACATCGTGGTTCATCCGATGAGATCATCGAGGAGTATGTGGGAGCCAACATGGGTATCCAGATCCCGTTGTTGGTTATTAACCGGAGAGCCGACTCGGTCATGTTTGCATGTCTCCCGAACCTGTAGGGTCTACACACTTAAGGTTCGGTGACGCTAGGGTTGTATGAATATGAGTATGCAGTATACCGAAAGTTGTTCGGAGTCCCGGATGAGATCCCGGACGTCACGAGGAGTTCCGGAATGGTCCAGAGGTAAAGAATTATATATGGGAAGTGCTGTTTCAGCCATCGGGAAAGTTTCGGGGTCACCCGGTATTGTACCGGGACCACCGAAAGGGTCCCGGGGGTCCACCGGGTGGGGCCACCTATCCTAGAGGGCCCCGTGGGCTGAAGTGGGGAGGGAACCAGCCCCTTGTGGGCTGGTGCGCCTCCCCTTGGGACCCTCCTGCGCCTAGGGT
>NC_041383.1:631784052-631811219 GCF_002162155.2 Triticum dicoccoides
CCCCCTGGCCGCCGCCCCCCTGGGGTCCTATATAAAGGAGGGGGGAGGGAGGCAAGCCGCACCCTGTGTCTTGGCGCCTCCCTCCCCCTGCTACACCTCTTCCTCCTCCCACAGTTGCTTGGCGAAGCCCTGCCGGAGTCCTGCTGCATCCACCAACACGCCGTCGTGCTGCTGGATCTTCATCCACCTCTCCTTTCCCCTTGATGGATCAAGATGGAGGAGACGTCACGCTGACCGTACGTGTGTTGAACGCGGAGGTGACGTCCGTTCGGCGCTAGGATCTCCGGTTATAGGATCACGACGAGAACGACTACCTCAACCCCATTCACTTGAACGCTTCCGCTCGCGATCTACAAAGGTATGTAGATGCATTAATATCACTCTTTGCTAGATGAACTCATAGATGGATCTTGGTGAAACCGTAGGAAAATTTTATTTTCTGCAACGTTCCCCAACAATAAGTTTCCAATCTACTTTATTTTGCAATCTTTACTTTTCAATCTATATCATAAAAATACCAAAAATATTTATCTTATCATATTATCTCTATCAGATCTCACTTTCGCAAGTGGCCGTGAAGGGATTGACAACCCCTTTATCGCGTTGATTGCGAGGTTCTTGTTTGTTTGTGTAGGTACGAGGGACTTGTGAGGAGCCTCCTACTGGATTGATACCCCGGTTCACAAAAACTGAGGGAAATACTTACACTACTTTGCTGCATCACCCTTTCCTCTTCAAGGGAAAAACCAACGCATGATCAAGAGGTAGCAAGAAGGATTTCTGGCGCCGTTGCCGGGGAGGTCTTCGCTCAAGTCAAGACATACCAAGTACCCATCACAAACTCATCTCCCTCACATTACATTATTTGCCATTTGCCTCTCGTTTTCCTCTCCCCCACTTCACCCTTGCCGTTTTATTTCGCCCTCTCTCTTCTATATGCCTTATCTTTGCCATGGCCGAATCAAAAAGAGCTAAGGGTTCTTTCCAGGTTTTTAGTACCTTGGATAGTCCCTCCATCCTCTCTAAGCTCATAAATAATGATGTTATGGAAAGACCTACCGGGGTTATCAATGAAAGTTTGTGTAATTTCGATGAAGATGACCCCAGAATTTTTCGTTATTTACTTTATGAGACTTTAAAAAATGCTTGGGATAGGCTATTAAGGATCCGAGCTAGCTATGTACCACAATATCAAATTGAGATATACTTAAAAAGCTTTTATGCTAGTTTACCCGCTTCTTTCAAGCAAGTTCTAGATTCTATTTTTGAAGGAGGTTTTCTTGAAGGGGATGCTATAGATACTTATGACAAAAAATGGAAACTATATTTGGACACCCTATGAATGATAAGGTTGAATCCACCACCCTCTTATGCTTTTATCAAAACGAAATTATCAAAGAGATGAAAGCTAGTTTAGATGCAAATTTCCGTAACATGCTTAACCTTTCTTCATCCATTAATGGCCATGTGCTTTCCCAAAATAGAAGGATAAATGCTATAGATAAGAAATTTTCCCTTTTCTTTCTGAATTCCAAAGATGGCAATACTTAGATCTATTCTCGCTTTTATGCCTAGCTAGGGGCGTTAAACGATAGCGCTTGTTGGGAGGCAACCCAATTTTATTTTTGTTCCTTGCTTTTTGATCCTGTTTAGTAATAAATAATTCATCTAGTCTCTGGTTAGATGGGGTTTATGTTTTAATTAGTGTTTGTGCCAAGTAGAACCTATAGGATCATCTTGGGTGAAAGTTAATTTGATCTTGCTGAAAAACAGAAACTTTTGCGTTCACGAGACAAAATCTAATAAATCACAGGAATGTGGTTTTGAGTTGATTCTTTTTGAAGTAGATCAATAGACAAATTACCTAGGACTTCATATTTTGGTAGGATTTTTAGAGTTCCAGAAGTATTCGAAAGTTACATATTTCTACAGACTGTTCTGTTTTTGACAGATTCTGTTTTTCGTGTGTTGTTTGCTTATTTTGATGAATCTATGGCTAATATAGGGGGGTATGAACCTGAGAGAAGTTAGAATAAATAAATAATGAGTTTATTACAGTACCTTAAGTGGTAGTTTTTCTTTCTTGCACTAACGGAGCTCATGAGATTTCCTCTTGAGTTTTGTGTTGTGAAGTTTTCAAGTTTTGGGTAAAGATTTGATGGACTATGGAATAAAGAGTGGCAAGAGCCTAAGCTTGGGGATTCCCATGGAACCCCAAGATAATTCAAGGACAACCAAAAGCCTAAGCTTGGGGATGCCCCGGAAGGCATCCCCTCTTTCATCTCCGTCTATCGGTAACTTTACTTGGAGCTATATTTTTATTTACCACATGATATGTGTTTTGCTTGGAGCGTCTTGTATGATATGAGTCTTTGCTTTTTAATTTCCCACAATCATCATTGCTGTACACACCTTTTGGGAGAGACACACATGATTCGGAATTTACTAGAATACTCTATGTGCTTCACTTATATCTTTTGAGCTAGACAGTTTTGCTCTAGTGCTTCACTTATATCTTTTTAGAGCACGTCGGTGGTTTCATTTTGTAGAAATTATTGATCTCTCATGCTTCACTTATATTATTTTGAGAGTCTTTTAGAACAGCATGGTATTTGCTATGGTTATAAAATTGGTCCTAGAATGGGCATCCAAGTTGGGTATAATAAAAACTATCATAGGAAGTGAATTGAATACTATGATCAACTTGATGCTTGATAATTGTTTTGAGATACAAAGATAGCAATATTAGAGTCATGCTAGTGGAGTAATTGTGAATTTAAGGAATACTTGTGTTGAAGTTTGTGATTCCCGTAGCATGCACGTATGGTGAACCGTTATGTGATGAAGTTGGAGCATGATTTATTTTTTGATTGTCTTCCTTATGAGTGGCGGTCGGGGACGAGTGATGGTATTTTCCTACCAATCTATCCCCCTAGGAGCATGGGCATAGTACTTTGTTTCAATAACTTGTAAATTTTTGCAATAAGTACATGAGTTCTTTATGACTAATGTTGAGTCCATGGACTATACACACTCTCACCCTTCCACTATTGCTAGCCTCTCTTGTGCCGCCAACTTTCACCGGTACCATACACCCACCATTTACCTTGCTCAAAACAGCCACCATACCTACCTATATGGCATTTCCATAAACATTTTGATATATATTGCCATGTAACTTCCACTGTTACATTTATTATGACACGCTCCATCATTGTCATATTGCTTTTGCATGATCATGTGGTTGACATCATATTTGTGTCAAAGCCACCTTGATAATTCTTTCATACATGTCACTCTTGATTCATAGCATATCCCGGTACACCGCAGGAGGCATCTACATAGAGTCATATTTTGTTCTAAGTATTGAGTTGTAATTCTTGAGTTGTAAGTAAATAAAAGTGTGATGATATTCATTATTAGAGCATTGTCCCAAGTGAGGAAAGAATGATGGAGACTATAATTCCCCAACAAGCCGGCATGAGACTTCAGACTTTATAAAAAAATAAAATAGGCCAAAGAAGCCCAAATAAAAAAAGAGGCCAAAGTAGCCCACCAAAATAAAAATAAAAAATGAGAGAAAATGAGAGAAGGGATAATGTTACTATCATTTTCCACACTTGTGCTTCAAAGTAGCACCATGATCTTCATGATAGAGAGTCTCCTATGTTGTCACTTTCATATACTAGTGGGAATTTTACATTATAGAACTTGGCTTGTATATTCCAAGGATGGGCTTCCTCAAAATGCACTAGGTCTTCATAAGCAAGCAAGTTGGATGCACATCCACTTATTTTCTTTTGTTGAGCTTTCATACACTTATAGGTCTAGTGCATCCATTGCATATTAATCCCTATGCACTCACATTAATATCTATTAATGGGCACCTCCATAGCCCGTTGATATGACTAGTTGATGTGAGGCTATCTTCTCCTTTTTTGTCTTCTCCACAAAAACCATTCTATTCCACATATAGTGCTTTGTCCATGGCTCACGCTCATGTATTGCGTGAAAGTTGAAAAAGTTTGAGAACATTAAAGTATGAAACAATTGCTTGGCTTGTCATCAGGGTTGTGCATGATTTAAATATTTTGTGTCATGAAGATAGAGCATAGGAAGACTATATGATTTCGTGGGGATAGCTTTCTTTAGCCATGCTATTTTGAGAAGACATGACTGCTTTCTTAGTATGCTTGAAGTATTATTATTCTTTTGCCAATATGAACTTCTATTTTGAATCATTTGGATCTGAACATTCAGGCCACAATAAAGAGAAATACATTGATAAATATGCTAGGTAGCATTCCACATCAAAAATTCTATTTTTATCATTTACCTACTCGAGGACGAGCAGGAATTAAGCTTGGGGATGCTTGATACGTCTCCAATGTATCTATAATTTTTGATTGTTCCATGCTATTATATTACCCGTTTTGGATGTTTATGGGCTTTACTATACACATTTGTATCATTTTTGGGACTAACCTACTAGCTGGTGGCCTAGCCCGAATTGCTGTTTTTTTGCCTATTTCAGTGTTTCGCAGAAAAGGAATACCAAACGGAGTCCAAATGGATTGAAACCTTCGGGACCGATCTTTTTGGAACAAATGCAATCTAGGAGACTTGGGGTGGACGTCAAGAAGCAGCTGAGGCGGCCACGAGAGTGCTTGGCGCGCCCTAGGGGGGGAGGCGCCCCTGCCTCATGGGACCCTCGTGGCTCCCCTGACCTACCTCCTTGGCCTATATATATCTACGTACCCCTAAACCATACAAGAGCACCACGAAAAACTATTTCCACCGCCGCAACCTTCTGTATCTGCGAGATCCCATCTTGGAGCCTTCGTCGGCGCTCTGTCGGAGAGGGAATCGACCATGGAGGGCCTCTACATCATCACCCAGGCCTCTCCGATGAGTTGTGAGTAGTTTACCATAGACCTTCGAGTCCATACTTATTAGCTAGATGGCTTCTTCTCTTTGTTCGAATCTCAATACAAAGTTCTCCTTGATCTTCTTGGAGATCTATTCGATGTAACTCTTTTTGCGGTGTGTTTGTCGAGATCCGATGAATTGTGAGTTTATGATCAAGTTTATCTATGAGAAATATTTGAATCTCCTCTAAATTTTTTTATGTATGATTGGTTATCTTTGCAAGTCTCTTCGAATTATCAGTTTGATTTGGCCTACTATATTGACATTTCTTTCAATGGGAGAAGTGCTTAGCTTTCGGTTCAATCTTGCGGTGTCCTTTACCAGTGACAGCAGGGGCAGCAAGGCACGTATTGTACTATTGCCATCGACGATAAAAAGATGGGGTTTATATCATATTGCTTGAGCTTATCCCTCTACATCATGTCATCTTGCTTAATGTGTTACTCTATTCTTATGAACTTAATACTCTAGATGCATGCTGGATAGCGGTCGATGTGTGTAGTAATAGTAGTAGATGCAGGCAGGAGTCTGTCTACTAATCTTGGACGTGATGCCTATATACTTGATCATGCCTAGATATTCTCATAGCTATGCACTTTCCTATCAATTGCTCGACAATAATTTGTTCACCCACCGTAATAATTATGCTATCTCGAGAGAAGCCACTAGTGAAACCTATGGCCATCGGTTCTATTCTCTATCATATAAGTTTCCAATCTACTTTATTTTCCAATCTTTACTTTTCAATCTATATCATAAAAATACCAAAAATATTTATCTTATCATATTATCTCTATCAGATCTCACTTTCGCAAGTGGCCGTGAAGGGATTGACAACCCCTTTATCGTGTTGGTTGCGAGGTTCTTGTTTGTTTGTGTAGGTACGAGGGACTTCTGAGGAGCCTCCTACTGGAGTGATACCTTGGTTCTCAAAAACTGAGGGAAATAGTTATGCTACTTTGCTGCATCACCCTTTCCTCTTCAAGGAAAAAACCAACGCATGCTCAAGAGGTAGCAGCCCCCGACCACCCACCGTAACTGGGAACTCCCTGATATTTTCCTCGCCCTTGCTTCTACCACGGTTTTTTTTGTCATGGACGGCCCAAAGAATGTCATGCATCTGCGTCTTTAGTCCACACAAGACGAAATGCCCATTTTCTGTCATGATTTTTTTTCATAGAAGTAGGAGCCCACCACATCTATGATGATACCAGTTTTGTCACAATTATCATAATAGAAGTGTCCTAAGCATGACAGGAAACTTTTTCATTCAGACCAAAATGTCACGGATGTATCTTTTTTTGTAGTGATGATTTGCTGATCGAATGTTGTTCGGAGTCCTGGATGAGATCACGAAGATGATGAGGAGCTCCAGAACGGTCCAGAGGTAAATATAGATATATAGGATGATGCTATTTTGTCACCGGGAAGGTTTTGGAGTGAACCGGGTAATCAACGGATCACCGGAAGGGGTTCCTGGAATCCCCGAGAGGTTAATTGGCCTTATGGGACAAGAGGGGGAACACACTAGCCCACAAGGGTCTGGCGTGCCCCTCCCTTGGCCGTCGTCCCTATGGATGGGAAGGGGGAGGGCTAGCCCCTATTTCCTTCCCTCCACCTAAGTGGAAGGAAAGGGGGCGCCCCCCTGCTTCCCCCCCTCCCCGCACAGGCAAACAAGGAAGGGGGGCGCCATAGGGCAAGAGCCCAAGGGGGCTGGCCGGCCACCTTGGGCGCCCCTTGGCTGCCTCCCCTCCCCCACCTATATATATATATATATATGATGGAGGGGGCACCACACAATCGACGACAATCTCTTGGCCATGTGCGGCGCCCTCTCCACAGTTTAGTCCTCCATTCAGTTTTACTGCAGTGCATGGGGAAGCCCTGCAGGAACAAGTTCACCACCACTGTCACCACACTGTCGTGGTACCGGAACTCATCTACTACTTCGCCCGTCTTGCTTGATCAAGAAGGAGAGGACGTCATCGAGATGAATGTGTGCTGAACACGGAGGTGCCATACGTACGGTACTTGATCTGTTGGATCACGAAGAAGTTTGACTACATCAACTACGTTAATAAATGCTTCCGCTTTACGGTCGATGAGGGTACATAGACATACTCTCCCCTCTCATAGCTATGCATCTCCATGGATAGATCTTGCGTGTGCATCGAACTTTTTTTGTTTTCCATGCAACGTTACCCAACAATGGCATCCGAGTGAGGTCTATGCGTAGATGAATGCATGAGTAGAACACAAAGGAGTTGTTGTCGATGATGGTCATGCTGCTTACCACCAACATCTTATTTTGATTCAGTGGATTGTGGGATGAAGCGTCCTGGACCAACCTTACATGTCCACGCACATGAGATCGGTTCCACTGACTTACATACAACCTGTTTTGCATAAAGGTGGTTGGCGGGTGTCTGATATGTCTCCAACGTATCTATAATATACTCCCTCCATTCCTAAATATAAGGTGTATTAGTTTTTCAAAAAGTCAACTGTTGTGTATGTTTGACCAACTTTACAGCAAAATATATAAAGATTTATAATACTAAATATATAAAATGTAAATATATAGTTCGTGATGAATCTAGTCATAATGATTTGGTATTCTAGATATTGATATTTTTGTCTATAAACTTGGTCAAACTTCGAGAAGTTTGACTTTTTGGAAAAATAATACACCTTATATTGAGGAACGGAGGGAGTATGAAGTATGCATGCTGTTATTTTATCATTCTTGGGTGTTTTACAATCATTTTATAGCAACTTTATATCATTTTTTGGGACTAACCTATTGACCCAGTGCCTAGTGCCAGTTGCTGTTTTTTGCTTGTTTTTTACATCACAGGAAATCAATGTCAAACGGAGTCCAAATGCAACGAAACTTTACGGAGATTTTTTTCTGGACCAGAAGGAACCCGAGGGGGGCACAACCCACTAATGCATGTTTTTCTCCGACGGAAACTTTGGGGTCTCTTTATAGTTCTTTGTGTGGATTGAGTATTAGGAATATTAATTTGCTTTGGTGTTATTCTAGTACGAACAATAGGATAGATCGAATGGAAAAAAATAGCTTTGTGTTATTTTAGTATGAAGTCTTGAATAGATCGAACGGAAAGAATAGCTTTGAGGTGGTTTCTTGACCTACAAATAATTCCTATATTTTGTTCTCCGCTAATAGGAACTCACGAGTGATTCTTTGTTGCACTTTGAGGGATAATCATCTGATCCAACTATGTTAGCATTGTTGAGAGGTTGCACAAGCGAAAGTACAGACCCTAGACCTCATTTTTAAGCATTGCAACACCTTCTTTGTGTTGTTTACTATTTGCTACCTTGCTATTTTTATTTATTCAGATTATAAAAATATATTTCTACCATCCATATTACACTTTTATCACCATCTCTTCGCCGAACTAGTGCACCTATACAATTTTCCATTGTATTGGGTGTGTTCGGGACAAAAGAGTTTCTTGTATTTGGTTGCAGGGTCGTTTGAGAGAGACCATCTTCATCCTACACCTCTCATGGATTGATAAACCTTAGGTCATCCACTTGAGGGAAAATTGCTACTGTCCTACAAAACTTTGCGCTTGGAGGCCCAACACGCGTCTACAAGAATAAAGTTGCGTAGTAGACATCAAGCTCTTTTCTGGCGCCGTTGCCGGGGAGGTGAGTGCTTGGAGGTATATCTTTAGATCATGAACTGAATCTTTTAGTTTCTTGTTTTATCACTATTCTAGTTTATAAAAGAAAACTACATAAAAAATGGAATTGAGGTTGCATCATATTATTGATCATCTTTATAATGTCTTTCGTGAAAATGATGGTTCCAAAACTTGTGCTCAATTGATAGAAGAATAATTTCATAAAATTATTGGCATGAATGATGACCATGATTGCAATGTTTCTAGTATATATTCTTTGAATATCCATGACTCTAGTGATATGCAAAGCCATAAGCTTGGGGATGCTATGTTTGATGAAGATGATATTTTTATTCCCCCAAGTTTTGATGTGAAAATTTGTTATAATGGTAGCATGCCTCCTATTTATGATGATTAAATTCATGAATGTGGGTTTGGAAGAGTGTCAACTCTAGGTAATTATCCCACTATTTTGCAGGGTGTTGAATCTTTTCACATTATTGATGAAGAGAGGTCATGACTTTATTTAGTGATGAATCCACTATTTTGGAAGGGGTTTGAATTGACTGTGATAAGAAATTTGCTATCTATGATGATTATGGTGATGACATGTATGCTATAAATAATAATGATAACCATGAAACTTGTCATCATGATTTTAATTTTCACTCTCATAATAGTTATTTTGTTGAGTTTGCTCCCACTATTATTGATGAGAAGAAATTTGCTTATGTGGAGAGTAATAAGTTTTCTATGCTTATGTGTCATGAAAAGAATTCTTTATGTGATGGCTATATTGTTGAATTCATTCATGATGCTACTGAAAATTATTATGAGGGAGGAACTTATGCTTGTAGGAATTGCAATAATATCAAGTTTCCTCTCTATGTATTGAAAATCTTGAACTTTTGCTTGTTTTTGCCTTCCTATGCTAGTTGATTCTTGTTCCTATAAATTGTTTTCTCACAAAATCCCTATTCATAGGAAGTGGGTTAGGCTTAAATGTGCTTGCCATGTGATTCGTGATGCTCTTGTTATGTTTCAATTCTTATCTGTTATGCGAGCATCATTGAAATCATCATGCCTAGCTAAAAGGCATTAAAGAAAAACGATTGTTGGGAGACAACCCAACACTTTTACCTACCTTTTTTGTGTGTTCACATTATTATTCTACTGTATGAATCATGTTTTATTGTTTTTGTTTCAATAAAGTGCCAAGTAAAGCCTTTGGGATCATGTTGGGTGATAGTTGATTTGATCTTGCAGAAAAAACAGAAACTTTTGCGCTCACAAAAATAACTCTCATTTTTAACATAAGAGTGCTTTTGAGTTTATTCCTTTTTCAGAAGATTAATATAGAAATTTCTCACGTGGTAATATTTGGTTCATATTTTTTGGAGCAGCAAAAGTATGGTTTGAGTACAGATTACTACAGACTGTTCTGTTTTTGACATATTCTGTTTTCGATGCACCGTTTGCTTCTTTCCTTGTTTCTGTGTCTTATATTGCTCAATATAAATTGTGGAAATGATATTCTAAAGTAGGCATTGTGTGGAAACAATTAAGAATCTTGTATTTTACAGTACCAAAGTGAAATGGTTTGCTCTTTATCATACTAACCTATCTCACAAAGTTCCGTTAAGTTTTGTGTGATTGAAGTTTTTCAAGTTTTGGGTGAAATGATGATATGAGGAGAATAAGGAGTGAAAATAACCTAAGCTTGGGGATTCGCAAGGCACCCGAAAGGTAATATTCAAGGAAGATCCAAGCAACTAAACTTGGGGATGCCCCGGATGGCATCCCCTCTTCCGTCTCCAACATTATCGGTAACCTCACTTGGAGCTATGTTTTCATTCATCACATGATATGTGTTTTGCTTGGAGCATCAATTTATTTTGCTAGGATTTTATTGCTGTTATTTATAATAATGTTTTGCATCTATTATTTCAATAAAAGTGGCAATGATAGCCTTTGCCATGCTTATTTTGCAAGTATACTTGTTGTTGTTTGAAAACATAAAGTTTATCGATGTTGCAAAAATTTCTTAGAAAATTCAGAATACGATAAATTGTTGAACCTTTTTGAAAAATAAGCTCTGATAAATTTTCTACAGTTTACTATTTTTCTCATAATTTTTGGAGTTAGGGAAGTATGATGAATCTTGCATTCTTAATAGACTTTACTGTTTTGGTAGATTGCTGTTATGTTTGCATTGTTTGCAACTGTTTGCTTGTTTAATGATTCTATTTGAGGATAGGAGTATTAAATATGCAGAGGCATTTAGTATGAAATGTTGAATAATATTTTTTTTGTGATGTTCTACAGTAAAGAATGATAAAGGTTTTGCATTGATCTATACTAACTTATCTCACGATTCCTTGTTGAGTTTTGTGTGGATGAAGTTTTTGAGATTTAGGAAAACCGTGATATGAGAAGAATTAAGGAGACACAAAATATCAAGCTTGGGGATGCCCAAGGCATCCCAAGCCAATATTCCAAGAAGTCTCAAGCATCTAATATTGGGGATGCCCCGGTAGGCATCCCACCTTTCTTCTTCAATGATTATTTGTTAGTATCGGTTGAGCCTAAGTTTTTGCTTCTTCACATGATATGTGCTATCCTTGAAGTGTCATTTTATTTTGTTTTTGCTTGCTGTCTTAATAAAATACTTAGATCTGAAAGTTTTTTGTATAAGAGAGAGTCCTCAAATAGCTACCTATTTACTTAACTACTCGCATGATCTTCACTTATATCCTTTTGGAGTAGTTTCTCATTTACTCTTGTGCTTCACTTATATCCCATGAGTAAATTGTTGAATAAATTGAATGTCATGAAGTTGAAATCATACCATGCCTAGTGGTAGCTTCAAATTGGGTTTAGAAAGTGAAATCTTTTGAGGCTTGAAAATCACAAATATTGGTCATACAAGAAATTCATGAATAATTAGTATAAGGAAGAGAACGTTCACATGCAAATATACTATCATGGAAATCTTTTGTGATTGTGAGCCCCCATCAAAATATTATATGCCAGAATTGTGGAAGTTGGATAAGGAAGATGACGTAATGATTTATATTTGTTCATATTCACATAGAAGTTATATTGTCATAGACACTTCAACATGTTGTGCTTGTCCCCCATCGTTGCTAGCCAAAAATTCCGCACCAAGTAGATATACTCCTTGTGCATCCAAAAACCCTTAAACCCAAATCTTATTTTCAAGAGTCCACCATACCTACCTAAGGATTGAGCAAGATCTTTCAAGTAAGTTGTCATCGGTGCAATAAGGCAATAAAAAATGCTTCTAAAAGTGTTAGATCATTTAGTATAAGAGAAAATTGGGCGTTGTACGAACTTATGATGGCAAAGAAATAAAAGCGACGGACTACACAATAAAGGTTGCTATCATAAGGGGCAATATAACGTGACATTCTTTCGCACTAAGTGATTGAGCATACAAAAAAAAAGCACATGGCAACCTCTGCTTCCCTCTGCGAATGGCCTATCTTTTACTTTTCAGTATTTACTTTTATTTTTCTCTTGTGGAAAACATCATGTGGTGTGGAAAGATCTAGGCACATATGTCTAGTTGAATATGGGTAGCATGAGTTATTATTGTTGACATCACCCTTGAGGTGAATATGTTGGGAGGCAAAACAATAAGCCCCTATCTTTCTATGTGTCCGGTTGAAACGTTTTTCTCATGTGTATGCGGTGAGTGTTAGCAATCATAGAAGAATATATGATGGTTGAGTATGTGGAGCTCTTACTTAAACTCTGTTGAATAAGTTGAATTGCAATTGCTTTGTGACTGAGAACATATGTTGTTGAGTTTCAAGAGAGTTCATTGTTTGAACCTTAACCTGTGAATTGGTTGCTACTATAACATGACAAGTTTTATAAGAAAGAATTGTGGTTATGATGCTAGAAAAAGAGATTGAAATTATCATTGATCAAACTTATGCACTTTGCTAGCATTCACACTTCATAAATTATTTCTTGTATCATTTACCTACTCAAGGACGAGTAGGAATTAAGCTTGGGGATGCTGATACGTCTCCAACGTATCTATAATTTATGAAGTATTCATGCTATGATTTAACATTCTTGGGTGTTTTACAATCATTTTATAGCAACTTTATATCATTTTTTGGTACTAACCTATTGACCCAGTGCCCAGTGCCAGTTGTTGTTTATTGCTTATTTTTTACATCGCAGGAAATCAATATCAAACAGAGTCTGAATGCAAAAAAACTTTACGGAAATTTTTTTGTTGGCCAGAAGGAACCCAATGGGCCTGAGGTGCACATTGGGGTGCCCCAAGGGGGGCACAACTCACCAGGGCGCCCCAGGGCCCCCTAGCGCGTCCAGGTGGGTTGTGCCCACCTCGGTGGCCTCCCGCACCATCTTTGCACTATAAATTCCCAAATATTCCGAAACCCTTCAGGGTAAACCTAGATCAGAAGTTCCGCCGCCACAAGGTCTTTGTATCCGTGAAAACCAATCTAGACCCCGTTCCGGCACCCTTTCGGAGGGGGGAATCATCTCCGGTGGCCATCTTCATCATCCCGACGGCCACCATGATGAGGAGGGAGTAGTCCACCCCCAGGGCTGAGGGTTTGTACCAGTAGCTATGTGTTTGATCTCTCTCTCTCTCTCTCTCTTGTGATCTATATCATGGGCTTTGCTAATATAGTCGGATCATATGATGTTTCTCCCCTCTATACTCTTGTTATGATGAATTGAATCTTTACCCTTCAAAGTTTTGTCTTGTCGGATTGAATATTCAGAGTTGAGAACCCATGATATATGTCTTGCAATATGAATACTTGAGGTGACAATGAGGTATCTTATTGATTCACTTGATATGTGTTATGTCATTCAACTCTGGGATTCCCGCTGTGATATTGGGGTAATCTATGCATAGGGGTTGATGCATGTTTTTCTCCGACGGAAAATTTGGGGTTTCTTTATAGTTCTTTGTGTGGATTGAATATTATGGATATGAATTTTCTTTGGTGTTATTCTAGTACGAACTCTAGGATAGATTGAACGGAAAAAATAGCTTTGTGTTATTTTAATATGAACTCTTGAATAGATCGAACGGAAAGAATAGCTTTGAGGTGGTTTCTTGATCTATAAAAAATTCCTATCTTTTGTTCTCCGCTAATAGGAACTCAGGAGTGATTCTTTATTGCACTTTGAGGGATAATCATATGATCCAACTATGTTAGCATTGTTGAGAGGTTGCACTAGCGAAAGCACGGACCCTAGGCCTCATTTTTAAGCATTGCAACACCATTTTTGTACCCGTTTACTATTTGCCACCTTGCTGTTTTTATTGATTCAGATTATAAAAATATATTCCTACCATCCATATTACACTTTTATCACCATCTCTTCGCCGAACTAGTGCACCTATACAATTTGCCATTGTATTGTGTGTGTTGGGTACACAGGAGATTTCTTGTATTTGGTTGCAGGGTCGTTTGAGAGAGAACATCTTCATCCCACACCTCTCACGGATTGATAAACCTTTGGTCATCCACTTGAGGGAAAATTGCTACTGTCCTACAGAACTCTACGCTTGGAGGCCCTACACGTGTCTACAAGAATAAAGTTGCTTAGTAGACATCAGTGTATATTTCTCCTACTTTAGGTGAATTGAATTTGACTACGGCCGGTTCTTGAAAAAGGTTAAAATAGAAAACTTGATAATCACCATTGTGGTTTTGTATAGTTAAGAACGGTTCTTGCTAGAAGCCCGTAGTAGCCACATAAAACTTGCAACAACAAAGTGGAGGGCGTCTAACTTGTTTTTGTAGGGCATGTTGTGATGTGATATGGTCAAGATGTGATGTAATGTACGTTGTTGTATGACATGATCATGTTTTGTAATATCGACAACTCGCAGGAGCCTTAGGGTTGTCTCTTAATTATTGTATGAAATGCAGGAACCACTCCCATGCAGCGATGGAGATCATGGTGTCAAGACGATGACGATGGACATCATGACGATGCATTGGAGATGTTGATCAAAATCACAAGATGACGATGGCCATATCATGTCACATATTTTGATTACATGTGATGTTTATCTTTTATGCATCATATTTTGCTCAGAACTATGGTAGCATTATAAGATGACCCCTTCACTAAATTTCAAGATAAAAGTGTTCTCCCCGAGTATGCACCATTGCCAAAGTTTGTCATTTCGAAGCACCTCATGATGTTCGAGTGTGATAGACTCTACGTTCACATACAATAGGTGTAAGACAGTTTTGCACATGCAGAATACTTGGGTTAAACTTGATGAGCCTAGCATGTAGAGACATGGTCTCGGAACACTGGAGACCAAAAGGTCGAACGTGAATCATATAGTAGATATGATCAACATAGAGATGTTACCATTGATGACCACCCCATCTCACGTGATGATCGGACATGGGTTAGTAGATTTGGATCATGTATCACTTAGGTAACTTGAGGGATGTTTATTTAAGTGGGTGTTCATTAGTAATTTCATTAATTGAACTTAATTTCTCATGAACTTAGTCGTAATAGTTTTTGCATATCTATGTTGTAGTTCAGTGGCCAGTGCTACTGTTCCCCTGAATTTTAATGCGTTCCTAGAGAAAGCTAAGTTGAAAAATGATGGTAGAAACTACACAGACTGGGTCCGTAACTTGAGGATTATCCTCATTGCTACATTGAAGAATTATGTCCTTGATGCACATGTATACAAAGGTATATTTGATATACATGTTATTAATGTGTACCTTACTAATGCTCGTAGTAGCGCCTGGGTATTCGATACTGGTTCAGTTGCTCATATTTGTAAGTCGAAATAGGAACTGCAGAATAAATGAAGATTGGCTAAGGACGAGGTTATGTTGCATGCCGGGAATGGTTCCAAGGTCCATGAGATCACCATCAGCACGCTACCTCTACATCTACCTTCGGGATTAGATTTAGACCTCAATAATTGTTATTTGGTGCCAGCGTTGAGCATGAAGTTTATATAGATCTTGTTTAATGCAAGACGGATATTCATTTAAATTAGAGAATGATGGTTGTTCTACTTATGTGAGTAATATCTTTTATGTTCAAGCACCTTTGATGAATGGTCTATTCTTGTTGAATCTCGATCGTAGTGATACACATATTCATAATATTGATGCCAAAAGATGCAAAGTTGATAATGATAGTGCAACATACTTGTGGCACTGCCATTTAGGTTATATTGGTGTAAAGCTCATGAAGAAACTCCATGCGGATGGACTTTTGGAATCACTTGATTATGAATCATTTGATACTTGCGAACCATGCGTCATGAGCAAGATGACTAAAACTCCATTCTCCGCAACAATGGAGCAAGCTAATGACTTATTGGAAATAATACATACCGATGTATGCGGTCCGATGAGTGTTGAAGCACGCGACGGGTATCGTTATTTTCTGACCTTGACAGATGATTTGAGTAGGTATGGATATATCTACTAGGTGAAACACAAGTCTGAAACATTTGAAAAGTTCAAGGAATTTCAGAGTGTAGTGGAGAATCATCGCAACAAGAAAAAAAGTTTGTACGATCGGATCACAGAGGCAAATATTTGAGTTACGAGTTTGGCCTTTGTGACGCCCCCGATTCAATCGTACACTAATCATACACGCAAATGTGTACGATCAAGATCAGGGACTCATGGGAAGATATCACAACACAACTCTAGACACAAATTAAAATAATACAAGCTTTATATTACAAGCCAGGGGCCTCGAGGGCTCGAATACATCAGCCTGAATACAAACGAGTCAGCGGAAGCAACAATATCTGAGTATAGACATAAGTTAAACAAGTTTTCCTTAAGAAGGCTAGAACAAAAGCAACATCATCGAAAAGGCAAGGCCTCCTGCCTGGGAGCCTCCTAACTACTCCTGGTCGGCGGCGGCCTCCACATAGTATTAGGCACCCTCGGGTTTGTAGTAGTCATTGTCGAAGGTGGCATCTGGCTCCTGGACTCCGCCATCTGGTTGAGTCATCCGAGAAGAATGGAAAAGGGGGAAAAGAGGGAGCAAAGCAACTGTGAGTACTCATCCAAAGTACTTGCAAGCAAGGATCTACACTATATATGCATCAGTGTCAATTGAAATGGGTTGTATCTGTGGACTGAACTGCAGAATGCCAGAAGAGAAGGGGAAAAGCTAGTCCTATCAAAGAGTAGCATCTTCTGGAAACCACCATCTTGCAACAACATGAGGGAGTAGAGTAGTATAACATCAGTCATATTTATGTTGATGCATCAATGCTCTGGGATCCTTTCTCGACTCCCAAAACAACATATACAAATCATGCCTCAGCATCCAGTTCTAGTTGTATTGATCAGGATACAACTTCGAGTGTCCGTTACCGTAGGACAGGCTATCGATAGATGTTTTCTTCCCTGCAGGGGTGCACCAACTTACCCACCACGCTCGATTAACTCCGGACGGACACACTTTCCTGGGTCATGCCCGGACTCGGCCAAACAATACACCGCAACCCGACCTAGGCTAAATAGAGAGGTCAGCAGCCGGACTAAACCTATGCCCCCAGGGGTCATGGGCCATCGCCCCGGGAACTCCTACATGTTGCGTACACAACCGGTGAGCAGACCTAGCTACCTCCTTAGAAAGGCAACAGCTTACGCAGTCTAACTCGGCGCGCGCCACTCAGTCGTTGACGTCTATTAAGCTTCAGCTGATGCATACGACGCAGAACGCCCATACTATGCCCAGTGATGGTTAGTGCTATCAGGCCAAAGGCCCCTTGGATCAAATATCCAAATCGTAGTGGATTAGGAACACGCGGTAACAAGCAGAGTCTCACGAAAGAGTGACCCTGTCGCCCCGTCTCGAGGACTTGCGGCAAGGGCTAAGAATGCCCGGCCACGCCTCGTAATTATCTCGTGGGCACCTTCCAGGTCAACCCGACTCCACATCACTCGCAATTAAGCTCGTGCGAGTACCCCTCAGGGCTGACCCGTCTTTTGTAACATGGTTCAGTGTAAAGTCATAGTAACCATAGTAACTGTGTGACTAACACCAAGGGGAACCCTGAGGAACCACCCTCGATGGATTCCACTCGATGTAATCATCAAGGTGAACGTAAGAGGAACCACCCTCGAGGTTCACACTTGAGGGGTTGCACCACAGAGTCGTATCGGAAGTGGTTAAGGAGGAAATCACCCTCCATGACCACGACCGAATAGCTACACTACAGAGATCTCATCAGGAGTGATGTATGAGGTTCTACCCTCGGCACTCGATGGTAACTCTGCAGAGTCGAGCAACAAAAGGGGCGTGATGTTATGTGATGTGTCGCGCTCTGGTCGTCGATCACATTGATTGAGTCGTCGATGATGAAGCAGGGGCAACAAGGACCAGGTGGGGGTCACTGATGGATCACTAACCAACCTATATTAGTTTCGGCCTGTTAAGGGCCCATTTAACATTTCGTCCCTGTATTAATTTTGACCTATTAAAAGCCCATCATATAGTTGGGCCTAACTACGACCGGTTTGCATCCGGCCTGCTCGCAGCCGATATCTGATTGGGCCAAACAAGGACCAAGACAATTTTGGCCTGCTAAAAGCCCGTGATTTGATTCGCACATTCATGGGTCGGGGTCCATTTCGGGCTGCTGCCGGCCCGTGAGCTGTTCGGCATGTTTCAGGCCCATCCTACTTCTTGGCCACCTAAAAGCCGATTGAGATTACTTGCGAAAAGAGGGTCGGGGTTTACTCGTCCTATTAAAGGCGCTTATCTACTAGTGGGCCAGTTTACTTTTGGTCGTTTAACAGACCAAGATGACGGGGCCCATGATGTGGATCATACATCCTGATTGCATGACGGCTCGATTATGTACCGTAATTTTACGGTTTGGCCGGTTTACTGCGAAGACAGGATATATATACAGTAAAATAACTGCAGCATCGTGAATAAGAAAAAACCTAGACTATACAATAAAGAAATTACGGCATATTACATCCACTGGGCATCATACTTTGCCACTATGATAATAAAGCACAAACAGACAGCAGATTACATACACTGGGCATCAAAGATCGCCACCAGTGCAAATAAACACGCCTATAAAATAATATACAAAACCTACAACACTTCAATAGAGTTCAAGAAAGGTTAGCCCTGCTGGGGAGCTGCAGCGCAAGTAGCTGAGCAAGATGATGAGACTACGCTTGATCAACACTTATATCTTCCTCACTCTGAAAGATAAACAAGTAGACAGATGACAGGTTTTGCACATAAAAGTATCAGTGCTGACAATTCATCACATGTCTTACTGACGAATAAAGTGACACAGTTTAAAATTGCATTAACACAATATTGTATTGTTCAGGTCAAGACATGGCAGGAAATGACATTGTGAAGGAGTTGGCAGCTTCACGACACCACTTGATTACAGATCAAGAACTCTTAAGTATTAATGGTTAGTGTGCTGTCAATTTATCCCATTTCAGAATGGCAAATAAAGAGACGGTTTAAATAATAGTAGAATGATATGACATTGTTCATAGTTAAGATATCGCAGAATATGACATTGTGCTGTAGTGGGTAGGTTCACCACACTACTGGATTATGGATGAAGAACAGAAGCATACATGCAGTGCAAAAGAAGATCACTTGCTCTGTATAGTTTAATTTACATGGTATGAAGAAGGAACTTGGTTGTACAACTGAAAACATAAATTGAGAAGGACAAACTTTTGTTTATGAACTACATAATAAACTTTAAACATGCAATTTGATGCAAACACCAAAAATAAACAGCTGTTGTAGTCATGCCTAACCAAATATACACAACAAAGTTTGAAGGCTTGAGAAGGACAAACTTACATTACTGGTGAAGACAGGCTCTATAAAGCCCTTGTCCATGCTGATGGGTGGGCAATTCAAGAAGTTTACCATAGAATCTTCTTCATAAGCATTGCCTTTATTCTACATTTTGTTAAGAGTAAATATAGATGTGATAATATACGAAAAAATGGAGAATATTTAAGATAAGATGAAGAGTGATGCTACATAACCAAGTAGCTATAAATGTATGTGCAGCGATACAGGCAAAAGGCACAGCCAAGAGAAATGTACAGCTAAACTTCTTCAGTACCAACTTTATGGTAAGAGTAAATATAGATCCGATGTGTAGAAAGTGGAGGGCAAAGGAAAATAAGATGCAGGGTGATGGTACATGAACAACTACCTGTCAATATAAGTACACTGATAAAGGACATCATGCACTTACAAGAACAATGAAGAGCTAAAAAATTCATTGGCATTGGATATATTCTACACTAATGTAACCATTCATACAGATCAGATAATTTGGAGAGAACAATTGATAAGCAAGCTATCATGCATACTGTTGTCACATAATGAACCAGGTAGGTATGCAAGTACAGTGATACAGGACAACAGGTACTAACAAGAGCAAAGCAGCGGGCAACATATTTGCGATATCGTGTTGTTCTTTTCAAACCGGAATTCTTCTTCGAGCAGATTTCCTGCAAAAAAGATCTGTAAAGCACATGCGGAAAAGTAGAAGTTCAAATTGTCATGTGATTTCATAGACAGTACCTCATCCTGGGAATGAGACCAGTGCATAACAAGGTTTTTCCATTCAATGTCTTCTAAATTTAGCACAAGAGACTTCACCGGAAATTCGTTTATAGACTTGTCATCAAAGTGTGATTTCCTCAGGTAACACCGATACTGCTGCAATGCTTCCTTGAAAAGCACAAGCAAGCTTTGCTCGTCATGACTATCCAGATTGACCCTCGGCTAGTTACAACAAAGTAATGTAAATCATTGATGTGTTCAATCAGCAGAAAACAGGAAAATAATAACCATGAATAATAGCACTTACACGTAAGTTGGACAGGAAGATGTGAAAATGGTGTTTGTCTTCACTATAATCTTCCCATGATGGGAATATATGCACGTAGTCCCTAACAACATTGAAAGCATTGTCTTTTAAACTAGGAATAAATGGAATGGGGTTCCAATCTGCAAGAATTGGCCGTTTCTGCAGTTAGGATAGGTATTTGGCCGGAGGACTTGCTGTACTTTTTGCTGGAGTGGGATTTTTCTGTTGTACGGCTGGTGCTATGGCAAATGAAATCGGTATACCTTTTGCCAGAGTGCAGGTCCTGTGTGGTGGGGCTAGTGGTGTGGCCAGTGAAGTATGGGTACAGTCTGCTGGAGTCGGTCCTACGTTTTGTGCCACTGGTTGTACAACCAATATAAGTGGGGTGATGTCTGATTTCTCTGGCACCACCACGTTTTTCAAGGACTTTGCTGGTGCTCCCTCAGGTTCGGCAATCACCCTCTTCCTTTTTGATGTCTGATGCACAAGAACAACATTTGAGTGGAAAACATGGTATGACGACAGATGATAGGTTCATAATATATATATATATATATAGGACTCCTCTTTTATACTCCCAGAAGTACATACTCCCACTCCCTAACGGGTCTTTGGGTTGGATATCCAGTAGCTAACAAACCAACCGATAAGAAAAGGAAGCGCTGCATGCAATAGTTGCAGTGTGCATGCATGGGCTTGATCCTATAATTAAGCAACGATATTTGTGGAACAGGAAGTTTGTTTAGGTTGCAGGCCACATGCTCCACGTAGTATATAGAAGTACATGTCCTCCACTTGAAGGTATGTAGCTAGCTATTGTATACATGTGGTATATATATATAGCATTTTATTATATTGCTGCTGTAATATTTTTTGGAAGTCATATACTCCCTCCGTCCCAAAATAAGTGTCTCACTTTATATTAGCTCTAGTACAAATTTGTATGCTCAACACACTTATTTTGGGATGGAGGGAGTAATATAAGTTTAAAAAATTGTGTCATTCTGATTTTATGATTTAGTATATACTCCTCTTTGGAACGAAGTATATACCAAATATTTACCACAGACCACTTCTGGCCCTTCGAGAGTATATACCACTTCTTTTCATATGGTGTATATACTATATATTTTGAAATGAAGTACATACCATTTTTTGTGATGGAGTATACCTTTTTTTACACTGCTTAGAGTAGCGGGCGCTTTGTTTACTGCTCTTCTTAGTAATGTAATGCTACCATCAAAAGTAGTGCATATAAGGTACTAATTTCAGGTACATAGAATGTACCTACTCTTCTCTGTATAAATTCACGGCAAGTAACATACAGTTGAAATCAAAAGGATAGTTTTTTAATGTGTGAGTATATATACTATTTTTCTGGTTCAGAATATACTACATTTTTTTACGAAATATGCATTTTTGTGAGTCGGTAAATATTACTTTTGTTAGTTAGTATATACTTCATTTTTACATTTAGTGCATACCAAAATAGTTGTGTCGAGTTATAGCTGATGGGTATATACTACTACAAAAGGAGTATATAGTTTCTTAAGGAAATACATGAATTAAAAGGAGTCTAATCCACAAAAAAGTGTACAATTCAATTCCAAGCATCTAGATCTGGTGTCCATAGTATGTGGCTCATAGACAGAAAATAAAGAAACACTGTCGAAGCAACACGATTGTGGTCGTCGACGTCCATGAGAGAAGTTGCAGTAATCCATGCGACGGGAGGCGTCATCGCCACCAGTATGCCACGTCAACTCAGAAGACGCACGCTGGTTGGCCGGCCGGTGTTCGATGCATCTATCAAAACCGAGGTAGATCGAATCAGCCGCAACAGATGATGTCTTGTATGATGAGATTAGAATTCCAGCTCAAGTATGCAACATGTCAAGTTCAGAGGTAACACATAAGTGGAATCCCAATAAAAAATAAAAAAATCCAAGTGCAAAGGATGCACGTACGTGCATCAGATGTGGTAATGTGGATGTATGTGCATCCACATGCATCCGTCCATCAGAAGAAAGCAAAATACATGAGCGCTTCTTATAGAGATACGGTGATCATATCCTGGTATATGCAATATAAAATTGATGGAAACCTCACCCGCAAAAAAAATAAAAAATTGATGGAAACCTTACCATGTACTTAGCCAGCGCCAATTCGCCATGGATCGCTTGCCACCGATTGAGATGTCATAGGAAACAACCGGCTCGCTTCCGCCGGATGGAATCAACGATCAGCTCACTTACCAATATGATAAAATCCTTTGCGCGTTCATAGCAGATGAGTCGCATGCTGCCCCGCTTGTGAATCAAATCACCAGAAGATCATAAACGTGTGTGAAGCTGCCGGAGAGCCCATGCCTGGGTGAGCGCCCACGTCGGGCGAGTCAGCCTAACTAGGTATTAATGGCAACTAAATTCCCTACTAACACGGAAGTTGTTTCCAGATCCATGCGGAGGGGTTAGATGGAATAGTAATACTTTAATTAAATTAAATTATTAAATAATAGCTAGATGCTTAGATGGACACGGAACGATTGCTCGCCAGTACGTGTGTGTGTGGAGTTCGAAGGTGAGAGTATGTACTCCTAGGAGTATCAACCCATTTTCCTATATATATATATATATATATATATATATATATATATATATATATATATATATATATATGTCGCGATGCCATGCCCATCCATATATATATGTCGCGATGCCATGCCCACCAACGTTTTACTGGATAGGCATGGTATCACGACATATATGATGAGTAAACTAAGAAGATGGCGGTGCAACAAAGTAGAAGAAATGCAAGACAACATATGCAGATACACGCAATCAATAAAACCTTGCCAAATTAGAACAGGCACCTTGATGGGTGAACAGGACAGGCCATCTGCCTTTGACTCCTCGAGGTTAGAATAGTCATTAGGATGATATTCTGAACAAGAATCAACAGGTGGGGAGCGTATGAGTTTCATTGCATCCACAATGGCACTCAATGCCTTGGTGCCAATTTTGTAAGTCATTGCAGTGTACGACAATATTCTTCTGATGCGTGGATTCTGATATTCACTGTAATTGCGTATAATATCTGAGAACCATGAAAACATAAATAGTTGTGAGATTATCTTTGTAATGCAGATGATATTCTAATATAGGGGCGCCCCTATAAACACTTGTGTGCTATCACTAGATTCTGATGAGAGAGCTCATGTGTGCTGTAATATGGTGCGTGCATTTATATAATCTGGCACAAGTACACAAAAAATAGGCTCCAGAAGTAAGGGTAGTTGGCAGATGATAGGTTCATAATATACTATATATAGAGTTTATTGCCAAACCATGATAACAAGAGAACACAACAACTAGGCAGATCATAGTGTACATAACAGGGGTACACCATAACCACGATATATAAATCGGGAAAGTGGAACTGGCTTGAAAATACGGTGTTGTATTGCCTCTAGTAATTGAAAGCCTATCGATCACGTAGAGGCCAGCTCTATCAGCTGTTGACTACAGATGTCCCTGCACCCCTTCCTGACAAGGAACATACTGTACGTACTAAATACAGAATAAACAAAGAGGAACATGTTAAAGAACAGAAGAGGAAGCATATTCTTGAGGTTCCGCTTCATTGCATAAAATGTTGGTTGCCCACTCATGATGAATCACAGCGCCCAAAGAAATGCAATTCCAAGCTGTCTCTCTTTATGTGGCAATTTTTGAACAAGAGTCATTAGGATCATATTCTGAAAAAGAGTCAACAGGTGGGGAGCGTATGAATTTCATTGCATCCAGAATGGCACCCAATGCCTTGGTGCCAATTTTGTAATTCATTGCAGTGTTTAGCTTCAAGAGTGGACTGTTGCTAGTGCGACACAAAGCAGCTACACAGATCATAGTGTAGATATAAGGGAACACCTTAAGCATCAGAGTAAAATCAGCAAAGTGGAACTTGCTGGAATATATGTGCTAGTATTTCCGGTACGGCTAGAAAGGCTTCGGATACCAGCTCTCCTCAAGTGAAGGCACGGTACTATTAATATCAGTGTAACTCTCAAAGGCGACACAGCTCCCCGCATTTCCTTGCTATTCTTATAGGATTCAAGTGGGCAGGCCACTACAAATCCTATTCCTATGTTTACAAAATCCTACGAATCAAAGAGGCTCAAAGTGTCCATCACAACCAACCCTATAGACCTCTACACTGCAAATGTCCATGCTCATCTTTAGTACAAGGAACATACTATACTACTATCATACTCCCTCTGTTCCAAAATATAGGTCTTGGTAGAGATATCCACTATGGATCACATACAGATGTATCCAGATACATTTTAGAGTGTAGATTCACTCATTTTGCTCATATGTAGTCCCTGGTGGAATCTATACAAAGACTTGTATTTAGGAACGAAGAGAGTACATATTAAAGAAGAACGGAAGAGGAACATGGTAAAGAAGAGCAAGCAGATTTTGGATAATAAAATGTTGGTTGTGCAGTGCCCACACATGATGAACCAGAGCACATTAAGAATGCAACTCCCAGCTGTCTCTCGACCATTTTAGGTGGTTGGATGAAGATCCTACGTCTCCTAACCATTCTTCTTCCTCGTCTCTGATTCTTCCCATACAGAACACCGCACGGGCCGCCTGTGTTCCTCCGCCACCCCCACCCCCACCCGCGTTGAGATTTCTTTTTTCGGCGAGGCCCCACAACCACCCGAGCCCCTTTGTTCGCACCGGCCAACTCCGGCGAGCTCTGTAAAATCGACTGACCCAATTTTGAAATTTAGTCTACTGTGATTTAACTAGTGTGGAATATAAAAGGGGAACACCATAAGCATTGGGAGTGTAGTGTTGAGCGTGCCATGGCGGATCTGAAGGTGCAAACCAGACAAAGGCAACTTCGCAACCCAGACAAGAAATCAGAGTAAAGCAGTGTTGATCTATTTTCTTGCTGTGATAAATAAGTTGAGCATATACGAAAGAGTACCGCCTCTGGTGCGGCGCCGTGTATGCATTTGCTGAGAATTTGACGGTGTTGCGGTAGCGATGGCTATCAGCGGTGTGGAAGCAGATCTAGAAAGGTAGAGGGTGGAGGCGGGGCGCGGTGGACGAGATGGTCGTAGGAGCGGCGCCGGCAAGGTGGACGACGGCGGGGATGAAGCGAGAGGACGGGATGCAAGGATCCCGGTCCGAAGCCATGGATGAGAGAGGTCGATCTCTTGTAATGGATGGCGGCATCGGGATATCAGCTCCGGCATGGTAGAGGAGGACGGTGGTGGATGGGGTGGCGGACGTCGGCAGACGGAGGAGGCTGGGGTAGAGAGGGTGTTTTGGCGCCCACAAAGTACGAATGGGTAAAAGGGAGGTAGAGAGGAAGGGGGAACCATGTATTCAGGGCGCGCTTGTCTCAAATGCAAGGAAATTTACAAACTTAGCCCCCATTTCAAATTTCCTACATCACAGCAATACTAATCGCTTGGGGATAGGACGGTAATCTCGCATACACCGAATATTTTCCGACGAGAGTTTGTTTTTGGTGCCCATCGTGTATGAATATGAATCAGGGAGGGAGTTGATTTCGGCCGAGGACACACTGTGTTTTGGTGCCCACCGTGTATGAATCTGGGTGAGAGGCGGTTACGTCACGTTTGGAAGAAATTACAAACCTACCCCTATCGAAACCTATAGAAATCCAGCAGATAGGCTTTGTCTGGCAGGTATAGGCACTAGTAATTTCCATCTCGCAGATTTTGGTTTCGGGCGGTTATTGCGACTTTCCCCGCTTCGCTCAAATTTTGCAAAGCGCACGTTTACCATGCCAACTCAATTCGAATCCCGTTTGTATTCTATTTTTTCAGGCGGGATCCATTTTCAATCGGAACTACATTCTATATACATCATCTTTTTATATATACTTTCAAAAGCACAACAAATAATTCTGCTCCTTTATATGTATAATATGATTTACAAATATAATGATATCAAAATCTTAAGGTTGAATTCCAAAAAAATTAGCCAAATTATGTTCTACTAAAATGTATGGATCAGTAATATATACATATTAAATAACATAGATGTGCGTGAATTCATATGAGTATGCATGTTTGATAGATCAATTTTGGTTCGAGTATGGATTACATGTATCATCGTCTCGAATTCAAATATTTGAATCCCTTTTATGTTCACTCCTTTCACGCCCATCTCTCTCGCATGCATGCTCCTTCATGTAGGTATCAC
The DNA here is from genome assembly GCF_002162155.2 of Triticum dicoccoides. Classification (NCBI taxonomy): domain Eukaryota; kingdom Viridiplantae; phylum Streptophyta; class Magnoliopsida; order Poales; family Poaceae; genus Triticum; species Triticum dicoccoides. The sequence goes on from NC_041383.1 coordinate 631,810,809, forward strand.
TCTCTTTTCTCCAGCTCACCCGCGCGCTCACTTCATGTTTCTCCTATCCTCACAAATATGGTCTCTCAACGTCTCCCTTGAGAAGTGTCACACTCCCCCTATCATTATACATTACACGGTTTTCATTATCTCTCACATCTATACTGTTCTCTGGTATCACTCGGTACCTAAGCTTTCCTTTTCACTGCCACACACACAGTCTCCACTCGTCTTTCACTTTGTCTTTCTCTCTATGGGATTCTCTCACACACCCTATATGTCTCTAGATATGACTCATACCACTAAAATTACTCTCTCTCTCTAATGTAGTCACAACATTTGTTGCGGTCTCCTTTTTGTCTCCATCCCAGACTGGCATTATTCATTTGTTTACCAATCAGACAAACCCCCCCCCCATCTCTCTCTCTCTCT